>NC_077245.1:26536864-26837489 GCF_947179165.1 Solanum dulcamara
TTTGTCTCGAATGTCCCTCAACTTGTCATCTTCAAACTGGTGTGTACGAATCTGGTCCATCAAAGTAGACCTAGCCTCCACAAAGGCCAAAATACCATGATATGTAGAAATATCAAGTCGGATCAACTGTATAGCCAATGACTAAACCTCCAACGGTGAAGGCCTCTCAACAGCCTTAAGGAAGGCCAAACTACCCATGCTAACTGCTTTGTGACTCAGGGCATCTGCTACCACATTAGCTTTTCCTGGATGATAAAGTATGGTGATATCATAGTCTTTCAATAACTCTAACCACCTACGCTGCCGTATGTTCAGATTCAGCTAAGAAAAGATATACTTAAGGCTACAGTGGTCAGTATAGACCTCACAATGCACTCCATAGAGATGATGCCTCCACAACTTCAGAACAAATACCACCGCTGCTAATTCTAAGTCATGGGTAGGATAGTTCTTCTCATGTACCTTTAACTATCGAGAAGAATAAGCTATAACTCTACCTTTTTGCATCAAACACCACCCAACCCGACTCCCGAAGTATCACAAAATATAATAAATGCCACGCCCTCCTCGGGTAAGGGTAGAATAGGTGCTGAAGTCAATAGTTCCTTGCAATTTTTGAAAGCTTGCCTCACACTCATCAGTCTACTGAAATGCCATGGTTTTTTGAGTTAGCCTAGTCAATGGGGCTGCAATAGAAGAGAATCCTTGAACAAACCGACGATAATAGCTTGCAAACCCAATAAAACTCCAAATCTTGGTAATCGAAGTAGGCCTAACCCAATCACGAACCACTCTAACTTTGGATGGATCAACTATAATACCATCCTTGGTCACTATATGACCCACGAATGTCACAGACTCAAGCTAAAACTCATATTTGGAGAACTTTACATACAACTTCTCCTCTCTCAATCTCTGAAGGACTGTCCTCAGGTGCCTAACATGATCCGCCTCATTCTTGGAATAAACCAAGATGTCATCAATAAACACGATCACAAACAAGTCCAAATAAGGTCGAAATACCCGGTTCATCAACTCCATAAAAGCAATTGGGGCATTTGTTAACCTGAAGGACATAACCACAAACTCATAATGCCCATAACGACTTCTGAATGCAGTCTTTGGGATATCAGATTCCTGAAATCTTAATTGATGGTAACCCGACCTCAAATTAATCTTTGAGAACACTGATGCACCCTGAAGCCAGTCAAATAAATCATCAGTGTGAGGGAAAGGATACTTGTTCTTTATAGTGACTTTGTTCAACTGTCGATAGTCAATACACATCCTCATAGTACCATCTTTCTTTTTCACAAA
This sequence comes from Solanum dulcamara, assembly GCF_947179165.1. Classification (NCBI taxonomy): domain Eukaryota; kingdom Viridiplantae; phylum Streptophyta; class Magnoliopsida; order Solanales; family Solanaceae; genus Solanum; species Solanum dulcamara. Next base: position 26,538,182 of record NC_077245.1, read on the forward strand.
TAAAACCGTTGCACCCCACGGTGATACACTAGGTCTAATAAACCCCTTCTTTAATAAATCTTTCAATTGTTCTTTTAACTCTTTCAATTCTACCAGAGCCATCCGATAAGGAGAAATAGAGATGGGTTTAGTATCAGGCTCCAAATCAATCACAAAATCAATGTCACGGTCAGGAGGAACTCCCGGCAAGTCTGTAAGAAATACATCCATAAACTCTCTCACCACCCTCATAGTCTCTATAGGAGATGACTCTGTAGTGAGATCATGTACATGAGCCAAATAAGACAAACAACCCTTATCCATCAAGCAATGAGCATGAATATAAGATATCACCCCTTTAGGATACAAATTCGGATTACCCTTCCAAACCATGCTAGGTAAACCGGGATAAGCTAAGGTCACGATCTTTGCATAACAATCTAATATAGCATAATAAGGAGATAACCAGTCCATACCCAATATCACATTAAAATAAAGCATGTCTAATATAATCAAGTTTGCACGGGTCTCTCTACCTGAAAATATAACCAAACATTCCTTATATACCCAATCCACCGCTAAAGATTCACCTACTGGGGTAGAAATAGTAATAGGCACAATAAGGGACTCACTCACATAATCAATACCCATATCAAAATAAGTCGACACATAAGAATAGGTAGACCCTGGGTCAAATAATACTGAAGCAGAACGATGGCAAACTGGAATAATACCTATAATAACTGCATCAGAGGCTTCTACCTCATATCTACTCGGTATAGCATAACATAACTGATGGTCACCTTTAGCTTGCAAACCACCACGAGCACCATCTCGTGCTCCACCCTTAGCACCACGGGTGCCACTTCTAGTATTCTACAAAGAGCCCCGAATAGCTGGAACATCTGTAGAACAAACAATTAGTGCCCTGGGTCGCCAGTAGAAGAAGCACGTTTGGGGCAATCTTGGGCGTTATGCCCAAACTCATCACACACATAACAACCTCGAGGACCTGAACCCCATGGGGGATAACTAAAAGTGTCAAAATGGCCTCTAGAGCCCGAAAAACCATGAATAGTTGCCTGGACCGATCTGCCCTGATAACCATGGGTTTCTGAATCCGAATATTCTCTATCCTTGGAGGAATGACCATTGAACTGACCCTGCTGACGGAACCTTTTGGCTCCACCCTGTCTAGCACGTCAGATACTCGCTATTATCCTGGCATGATCAATAATACTCTGAAACGTACCTCCAGACAGTATAAGAGAGGCTGTAGCCTCTTGGAGATAAATGGCGAATCCCTTCATTAGCTTGCAAATCTGCTCAAACTCAGTGGGAATACTCGATATAGCATAATGAGATAACTCATGAAAGCGAGTTTCGTACTTAGATATAGATAGGGATTCCTGCTCCAGTCTGTCAAACTCATCCCTACGCTGATCACAGAGGCTATAAGGCACAAATCTCTTAAGGAACATCTCAGTAAAATGTTCCCAGCTCATCATATGAGAACTAATAGGTCCACAGGCAAGAACCGACCTCCACCACTCCTTGGCTACTCCCGCAAATTGATATGAAGTGTAAGCTACTCTATGTGCCTTTATGATGCCTAGGTTGAACAACCTGTCTTGGCACTTAGTCAAAAAGTCATATGCTTTCTCTCCGGCTGTACCATCAAACCTTGGAGGCGCCAATCGAATAAACCTCTCGAAGCTCTTTTGCTCAGCTATCGACATGGCAGCACTAGTAGAAACTGGCAGAGCTGTAAATCTTGAAGGTGCAATAGAAGGCACTAAAGAAGAACCATGAGTATGAAATCCTACACTAGGCCCCTGAATTGGTGGTGTAGCACCAACTATGATAGGAGAACCTACGCTACTTGGAAGAATATTAGAGGTAGGAGCACCATCTAGTCTAGCCAATAATCAAACCAATAGCTCCTAAAGCATCAGATCACTATCGGGAACCACAAGAGGCTGGGATGGCCTCTACTCCTCAGTCTTTTTCTCCAAGTCATCCTCATGCTCGTACATGGGTTCAGGTGATGGCTCTCTAGCTCGTCCACGAGCAGGTGTTACTCCCCTCGCTCGGCCTCACCCCTAACTCCACCATGTCCTCTACCTTGCCCGCGTACTAGGGCTCGGGCAGTAGGTACAACCTTACCCTTAGTAATTGTGGCTCTAGTCCTCACCATCTATGCAGAAGGAATAGATTAGAGGTATACAACACTTGATATGAATAAATCACATGAATGGAGTAAAAAGAAGGAAATCCTCCTATTAAGTATCTTTTAGCCTCTCGAAGATAAGTAAAAACGTCTACGTACCGATCCGCAAGACTCTACTAGACACCCTGCTCTTTAACTTATGAGACTGGTGAACCTAGTGCTCTGATACCAATTTGTCACAGCCCAAAAATCGAGGTCATGATGACACACATCTCAAAACCCAATCTGATGTGTAACCCTAAAAATAAAACTCATACCAGAATCCCAAAGGGGAAAGTGATGCCACAATTTAAATAAAAAGAAAAAAAATAAAGAGAAAATTATCCTAAAACCTGGTGTCATAAGTATAAAAAACATCTAATATAAGGTTCGAATCTGAAGATACAACATAAGTTTCTGAATGATACAAAATACTGAAAAATAAGAATAGACTAGTGACGATCCAAATTCTCGAACCTCCCCACTAATCTAAGAATATATAATCCGCTAGAATATAAACTGCCACGTGAGGTACCCAGATTAGTATCTGCATCAAAAAGTTCCGAAATAATAACCCACTATCAATAATAAAACATACACATCACAAGGAGTCCAATGATACCCATATTGATAGGTTTCGGAACTGGGGGTAAAATGATCCAAAAATCAATTATTTCCAAAAAAGTCAAATTTGGAAATTTATTAGAAAATCACATTCTACTTGTAATAAGGAACTCATGGTTGAAAAACCCATAAAAATAGTGCTCAAAATGAGTTAGAAATCACTATTTTCTTAAAATTCGAATTAGAGATGAAACAAAGATATTTGGGGTTTGAACTAAAATTTAGGGGTTAAAATTATCAAAAACTTAATGAAAAGGGAAGGTTTTAGGTCAAAAATCACTTACCCAATACTTTGCCTTAAAAATCTCTTCTTAAATCACCTCAAGGAGTTCAAGAACTCAAACAAATGATGAAAAATATTAAAATGGGAAGAAAAGGGCATTTTCTGCCCAAAAAGTTACTGTTCACGCGTGTTAGTGTTCACGCGTGTTTTGTATAAATTTTCAAAAATCACTCTCAAGGTCATTACATGTATACAAGCCACTAGTATATTACCAAAATATGAAAGAAAATATAGGCACAATGTCTTTGTCTCTAGAATAGGACTAAAACATAATAAAAGAGTCAGAGGTGTCCGTTAGATGGATGTTATAGCTACCTCAACACTCGAGATGATAGCCTTGGAATTGGTAGGAAACACTAGGAGATCAAACAGGTCCGGGCTCATAACCTACACAAATGTAGAAGCAAGGGGTGAGTACCAAACAACACGGTACTCAGCAAGTGGACAACTAAAACTAAGCAAAGCTTAATAGATACAAGTACTCCTATCCTCCCAACCAAACCTCGTTAACTACAACCTGCATAAAACCAGCCCAACTCTACACTTATACAATAATAACAGTAATATAGTCTACGAATACTCATAAATAGTCTCTTAAATGAATCATATCAAGTCAAGTTCAGCATATACAGAGCAATAAGTGGTAAACACGAATTCACAAATATCAACAAAATGCGATGCAATGCAATGAGATGATGCATGTCTGTCCTATCGGTACACATCCGCTGAATTACAGTCCAAAACCCATGGGAGACATTTCTATCCATGCAACCTGATACGGAGCGTCTGGTCCATCCCCTCAATATACCTATCCTGCCACGAAGCGTGTGGCCCGACCCCTTTATTTCATAATACCTAACACGAAGAGTGTAACCCGACCCTTTTGTTTTATAATACCTACCACAGAGTGTGTGGCCCGACCCCTTTTATTTTATATCATTTTCAATCTCAACACAATATGTCAGAACCAATGCAATCAATTCATGTTCATATAATTAATGATAATAACATGACAACAATAATAATTCTTCCTATCTCACATCAACATAGTTATTTCACATATCCAAAATAAATCCATACTCACAACATATCAACTCCACCAATACATGTCATTAGATCACCATTTTATACCCCTCATCTCCATTTCTAAGGCCAATTATATAGTCAATTACCCAGTCCAATTCTCATTACTCCACTATACATAACACAGAAATACAAGCATCTACAAACTTAAATTGAGGTTTAGAAATTCACTTGCCTTAATTAATCAAGCAATCACTCTGGGACTTGAGCCTTTCCTTTTCGTTGGGCCTCCAAATCAACATAATCTAGTCAAATAAATAATCACAATAAGATTTTCGTAACTAAAAATACCCTTATTACCATATGTCTAGCCTAGACCCAAAAATTTAAACAAATCTATAAACACGTTCCTAATCTTAATGCCACTTAACATGTCAACTCCCATATTTTCTGAATTTCAAAACTAGGGTTAAACCTCCATTAAATTAAATAATAACTTTAAAACTTGAGCCTTTTGTAGCTTCCGAATGATCAAAATCTATTCAAATACATAATCTTCATAAGAATACGAATTCAATGACAACCATATTGCTATATTTATTTTCGAATAAAAAATTGGGTCAAAAAGTCATCCTGGGTCATTGAAGTCAAATCTAAAATTTTCTTTCCGATTATATTCACTCATGATAAAATAAAATCACATGTCAAATTTCAGCTAAAACATATCATTATTCGACCCCCAAATCAAAATTTTATGTGAAGAACCCTATGGTCATATTTTCTTATTTCAGCGTTATTTCTCCACCAATATACCCTAAAAATATATTCATAATCACATAAAAATTTAATGAAAAGGATGAGAATAATTACCTTGATGCTTTGGAATGAAAATTCCTATTTTTCTCTTTATTTTTCTTTTTCCCTTTCTTTTCTTTTTTTCTCCGTATTTTTTTTCAGTTTCTGTATTTGTTTCTTGTTTACGCCGCCGCTACACTTCTGATGGCTTAATGCCATCAGATTATATATGTATATATTAATATTTTCTTTTATTATTATTTATTTCCTTTTTTTTCTTTTCCAAATTAATCATGTACTAAAAGTGATAAACCCTACTAACCTATTTTATTAAATATAAAAAAAGTGGTATAAGTATTAAATAAATGAGAACTTTAGCCCAGTAATTAAATTAATTCTCTAAAATGATTCATCAACTAATTAACCGAAGTTATCGAAAGGTCCAAAATTTTCAACTTAAATTTACGCAAAGGGTCTTCTATGAAAGGAGGAGGACTCGTTCTCATAATGACCTAATGGGTCATTACACTTTATCCTTCGATATACGGGTCCTAAATATCCACCGATGCCATTTTTTGAATGGTTAACCTTATTATATTATATTTCAACCTTCAAATACCAGGGATATTACATTTACCTTATATATATAGTGTAATTTTTTAGTGAGAGGGTTTGGGCAAATCGCTTCCTGCCCTCTTAGATTCGCCCTTGTTCGTGGCCTCTTAAATGTAGAGATAAGATATGTATACATTTTAATTTTTTAAATTCTATTTTATAAAATTATACAGTAAATATGTTATTATTGTTGTTACTAAGTATGAATCTAAAGTATTGAAAAATAAATTTGTGATTGTTTCCAAAAGTAATTCAATATCTATTTTATTTATTTTTATTACACGTGTGATTGAAAGCTAGTTCAAAATTTTATAAAGAATTCTAAAAGGTTATATTATACAAAAGTATTTTTTTAGGTTTTTCAATCGGTGTCTGGTACTCGAATTGAAACCTCAATTATTCTGAATTTGTGCCGCATAGGGTCCCATTCATGAGGAAGCGCTTTCTATGAAATTTTCAAAGAGAAGTGCTTCCTACAAAAATGTTTTATATCCAGAGCTCGGGCTCGAGACCTCTGATTAAGGGAGAAGCAGTCTCATATACTACACCACATCCTTTAGTGGTATACAAAAGTATTTAAAAAGTGAAGAAAAATATTTTTCTTGTTTTAGATTTTCTTTCTTATTTTCATAAACTAGAAGTTTTTCTATATATTAGTAAAGCCATGCACTTAAAATTCATTTTACGGACATTATAGTCATTTTAGCTCTTAGATTTTGCTGGTGTGCTAACATGTCAAACACCTACTTACATTTACTAACTTCTACCATTATGTAATCTTCATTCGTGTCACTCTTTTAATTTTGCTTTTTGCATTCTTCTATTCACTCTTTTATAGCATTGCTTTGTAATGACTCGTATGATTGTTTTATTTCTTTGGATTTGTTTTTTCAATTTGAACCTTTTGGTAGTTTCATTATGTTGTTTATGACTTGAAAGAATGGGTGGCACGGTGATCAGATAATAATTAGTTGAGTTTTTTTAATTTTGAAAGTTTAAAATTTGAGAAGTTTGTCCAAAGTCAACGTTTTGGGTTGACGAGGTCAGTTCCTTGTTCTCATAATTTTGTTATGTTTAGAAGATAATATTTGACCTGATTGGATGATTGGAACAATCACAAGGTGTTCTAGAGAGAGTTGAGCCTTTGATTGAAATTTTTTAAAAAGCCAAGTTCGATCAATGTCAAGACGACCTTGTATTGGTGATTTGGTGTTTCTAACAAGTTTGGAACGTGGTTTATGATTGAATTGCATTTTTAGTTTGCATTCGGAGAGTCCCAAATGAGTTTTAGGTGCTTGCTCGAAGATTCGAGTTTTGACATGTTAAGCTTCAATTGTAACATCCCTCAAAATGCTCATAAGTGCCTTAAAAATGTCTTGGGATTAGGTCACTCATGTAATGCATTATCCTTAATCTTTTTAAAAAAATTGAGTTCGAAGTATCGATTAGGGGGTCAAAACCTGCGGAAAAATAGTCTCGGTGGATTTTTAGGACCAGTATATCGAAAGATAGATTTTTAGGAGAAACTGCATAAAATAGAAATGTCCGCGACAAGTCTGCGTCGCAGACCTGACAAGGGTTTTCTGGCCGAGTTGAATTTTTAGTAAGGGCATTTTAGAATTTTTCCAAATTGTTAACTAATGAATCTAAACATTTTTAGGACCTAATTTAATTCTATAAATTAACCTAAACCTCTAATTCTATTCATTCTTCTACAATTCACCTACTCAAATATTTCTCTCTCTACAAAAAACTCTCAAGAACTCCATTGAAGACTTCAAGTAAATTCACTCAAGCTCTCCATCAAAACTCTCAAGTTCTTCCAAATTATTTGGTGTTCTCACTTAATGTATGTGGGTATTGATTTATGGATCCTTTCACCCAGAAACCCAATCAATTTCTCAAGGTTTTCTATCAAATTAAAATATGGTATTTTATGGGTTTTATGATCTCTACTCCTGTTGCATGAATTATGATTCAAAGTATGATCATAAGTCTATTTTGATATAAATTGATGGTTATTGTATTAAATTGAAGAGTTTTTTCATGAATTCTCCTATTTTGATTTCTAGGATTCATGATATCAAATATGAGTATTTTCAATTATACTTCCTAATGATATTATCTATATGAATTATGTATGGGCTGAAAGAAAGTTTATGATCATGCATGTTTTCAAGCCAATTTCATGATTTGTAAGTCAATTGATCATGCATTCACGCCTTACCCCAATTTCAAGTATAAGCTATGATCATGAATTTTCAAGTATGAATTATAATTATGTATTTAACTATGATCATGGACTATAAGTATGTTTTGAATGATGATTTTCATGCAAATTATGAAAAGGGTGACTTAGGGTCCAATGTGGTGCCTTAAAGCCTAATGATATGTACTATGTATGTATGATTTGTAATGTGGAAGGAAAATACCCGCATTGCATTTATGTTATGAAAATGAGATACTCTATGATTTTCAAACCTATGATCATGACTATGATATATGTCAATTATGATTTCTATGCTATATATACATATGTATATATATATATATATATATATATTTCATGGGATTTGACTTAGCACCGGATGTGGACTTGAGGTGGGGAATCGAAATATGGGGTCCTTATATAAAGTCTCTTGTCGCATAATTATGTGCCACCGTAGGTACAAAGAGATTAGAGGCGAATACCTAAATCTCTAAGAGGTGAGTACCCGAAATATCAAGGCTTGGAGGTGAGTATCTGAGTCTAAGAACTAGGAGTGAGTACCCGGTTCACATAACCGCTTAGTGGATCCACTTAGGTATGTAGGAGTCTACCTTGGCAAGTAGTCTCCCCTTTTCCTCCGATGTAGGGGTAACATTGGGATTCCATGGTATAGCTCGCATGGTCTTATTGTCGGTTATGGTTCCTATCCCACATATGTATGGTCCTTTTCATGTTCTAAATAACTAATTCTATCTTTTACTTTATATGATACTCATATGGTTTATTATGCATTGATCCTTGTTAAAGACTACTTATGATTTTTACTACTTCTCCTATCATGCTATTTAAAATTATCATTTGTACAAACATGGTTTTCTATGCATTGCATTGCCTACATACTTAGTACATTCCAACATACTAATGCATACTTTTTCCCTACGTTATAATGTAGGGGTTGAGGTTGAAGATCATATTCGTCCACATGGCTAGTTAAGCTTTTCTATCCGACGATGTTTGTGGTGATGTCACGATCCAAGCCTGGGGCCTAGACGTGACATGGCGAATGAAGAACCCGAAAGTACCTCAAACAAGCCTCTTAGCATTTTTTTAGCCTTTCATAGGTAATGATGATAAATAGACAAGCGGAAATCATAATAATAAATCTTCAACTTACATATGTCCAACAATACCTCTAACTATTAGATTCAATGGGGCTAAGACAAGTTCCTAGCTCACCCTCAATCATAATAGAAGAAATACCATAATAAAATATCTTAACATATCATAAGCTAGAAAGACAAAGGAGTATTGTTCCCGGAACATGGGAACTCACCAAAAGTAGTCTTCAATGGAATATATACTAGCCACGTGGAGGAGAACGAGGAGGAGCAGCGATCCCTACATGGTGATATCATGTAGGCAAAAGAGTATGCGTTAGTACTTTGAATGTACTAAGTATGTAAGGATGCATGAACATTGAGAAAATATTATAACATTTATGTAATATGGAACATAATGTAATACATGCATAATAAATCATATGGATATCCTTTAAAACATTCATTTTGTGGGAAATTAACCATAACCGACATTTAAGACCATGCGAGCTATTACATGGAATCCAACATAACCCCCTACGTTGGCCGGGGAGACTACTTGCCAGGTAGAACTCCATCAACTTCATTCATTTCTTTAACTTTAACTTTAAGGGCTATTTATGGATCCATTAGCCTAAGCCTACAAGGGCTCCTATGTTGGCACATAGTTAATGAGACAAGGGGTTGCTACTAGGATTCCCTTACCGAATCCCACCTCAATGACTCATTCGGTGCTAAGTCAATTCCACGGAATAGTTTAATACTTCAAAATATTCATAGTATATAACTTGAGAATTCAAACATCATATTCGGTAGAATAGCTCATTAAAATATTTGATAATTCAAATATGCAAGAATTGTCCTTATTGCATAAAGAATCCATCATTCATATCATTTCATCATTCTTTCATTTCATAAGACTCCCTTTTTGATCATAGATATTGCTTTCATAAACATTTATTTGGAGTCAAAGCTTTCAAGTCAAACTTTATTAAAAACATAGTAAAACTAGGTGGGTTCGAATCACTTCAACTTGCAAATATGTATGTAAATAAATATTCATAAATACTTTGAAATCCATTAATTAAAAATCATGCTTTAAACAACCCACCATGAATTTCAACAACCTTTAAAAATATAAATAAATAAATTACTTGCAATCCATCAATTCATACATATAAAATTATGTTGTATCAAAATAGACCAATAATCATTAATTTAACCATGATTCATACTATTAAGTAAAAATAAAAATTACCATAACAAAAATATTACTTGAAATCAAGAGACTTAATTGAAAGAGTTTTTGGACTATATGGATGGAAGAATTAATGAATATGCACCACATAACTTAGAGTAAAGCTTAAAGAAAATAAATATAATTTATCATATAATCAAAATAATTTAGACATGAGAGTGGAAGGAATACTCTCATTGAAACCTTACATACCTGGAAACCGAAGCTTTAGTTGGTACCGGAAGACTTAATGAACACTCTTGAGTCCTAGCTTCTCTCCTTGCCGGAACGTTTTGTGTACTACCCGGAATTTATGAATCACCGGAATAGTATTTCTTCACTACTAAGAACTAAAACTATATTTGAGAATGTGTATAGAGAGAAGATTTGCTTGAGAAAGCTTGATGAATAAAATGAGGAAATAAGGTGGGTATTTATAGGTGGGAAAGATGACCTAACAATAAATAAAATAATTATAAATAAAAATCTGAAAATTTAGTGGAATATATTGATGTCATGGATGATGTTAAATGGAGGACAATTTATGTCATGAGTGATGTCAAATGTATCTAGATCTTTCTATGGTAGGTGAAATGAGTTATCTTTGACAGAATACTCTTTTTGGGAGCTGCGTTTGAATAAGATAAATTCCTTATTAGGATTTGGTGTCTTCATAAGAATTGTAGATATGGAAGTCTAGTTTCATATCGTTCAAGAATCAACCAATTTGGATAAACCTACAGTGAGATATGATTTTTCTTCTATAAACACTCATTTCCGTAACAGTATCCTACCTTACAAAGATTAATTTATTTGACCTACTTAACCTCCGAATCTTAAAATATGGTCTTCATAAAAGTTGTAGGTAATGATCTTGTGGTTACTCAGAAATTTGAATCACTCAATTTGGATATTTCTATAAAAAGTTATGACCAAAATACAGAGGCTGTATCATGTTTAGGCAAAAATTGAAACATCGTATACAACGTTTTTAGGGGATATTACATTATCTCCCCCTTGGGAACATTCGTCCTCGAATGAGAAAAGACTTAGCTTGAGTAGAGTAAAGTATTAACAAACAACATATCATTAATGCAACAGTGTAATTTAAAATATCGTTTAAAAAATATTTCATAATTTTGCAAGCATATGACAAGAAAAGTTGAGATGTAAGGATTTCAAATAATTGAGCAAGGACAACTTAATACCTTAGGTTTGGGTAGAGGGGAAAAGATGAGGGTATCTCTTAATCATATCCGCTTCCGCTTCCCATGTTGCACTTTCTATTTGTTGATTCCTCCAAAGGACTTTAACAGATGCAATTTCTTTGTTCCTCAATCTCTTAACTTGCCGGTCCAAAATTTCCACAGGAACTTCTTCATAGGTCAAGTTTTCTTCAATATTCACTACTGCCATACAATGGAACTAGAATCACCCACATGTTTTTTCAACATAGACACGTGAAACACCGGATGAACCATGGCCATTTCCAATGGTAATTCCAACTCATATGCAACCTTACCAACACGTCTCACGATTCTATAAGGCCCTACATATCTAGGGCTCAATTTCCCTTTCTTACCAAATCGAACCACACCTTTCATGGGTGAAACCTTCAGATACACCCAATCATCCACATTAAACTCAAGATCCCTTCTTCTAGTGTCAGAATAGGACTTTTGACGACTTTGAGCCGTCTTCAACCTTTCTCTAATGATCTTCACCTTCTCTAAAGCATCAAGTACCAAATCGGGGCCCAACAAGGTCATCTCACCAACTTCAAACCAACCTACCGGTGATCTACATTGTCTCCCATACAAAGCCTCAAACGGTGCCATCTCAATACTTGAGTGGTAACTATTATTATAGGCAAACTCGATGAGAGGTAGATGATCATCCCAATTCCCTTTAAACTCCAACACACAAGCCCTTAACATATCCTCTAGTGTTTGAATCGTCCTTTCGGCTTGCCCATCCGTTTGAGGATGGAATGCTGTGCTCAACTTTACCTTAGTACCGAGACCTTTTTGAAATGATCTCCAGAAGTGAGAAGTGAATTGGGTACCACGATCCGAAATAATGGATAATGGCACACCATGCAACCTCACCAACTCCCGAATATACAACTTGGCATAGTCTTCGGCACTATAGGAAGTTTTAACCGGTAAGAAGTGAGCTGACTTAGTCATTCTATCAATAATTACCCAAATCGAGTCATGACGTTTCCGAGTATGAGGCAAACCCACTACAAAATCCATATTCACATTTTCCCATTTCCAAGTTGGGATTTCAATGTCTTGGGCTAGGCCACCCGGTCTTTGATGTTCGGCCTTCACTTGTTGACAATTTGTACATTCGGACACAAACCTTGCTATGTCCTTCTTCATGCCACCCCACCAATACAACTCCTTTAAGTCTCGGTACATTTTTGTTGAACCAGGATGAATGGAGTATCTAGAATTATGAGCCTCCATCAAGATCAAACTCCTTAGGCCATCAACATCTGGAACACATATCCGACCTTGGTAGTATAGAACCCCATCTCCCCCTTGGGAAAAGACTTCTATCTTCTTTTCCTTTACCAACTTCTTTAACTCGATAAACTTTGGGTCAAGATCTTGCTTTGATTTAACATCCACCACCAAAGAGGATTCAGAACTATTTTGAACAACCATACCCCCATCATTAATACTACCCAACTTTACCCCTAATCTAGCCAATCGATGAACATCTTTCACCAACTCTCTCTTACTTTCATCCACATGGGCCACACTCCCCATAGATATTCTACTAAGTGCATCAGCAACCACATTGGCTTTACCCGGATGATAGTGCACACTCATGTCATAGTCCTTAAGGAGTTCTAGCCACCTCCTTTGCCTTAGGTTAAGGTCCTTTTGGGTAAACACATATTGAAGACTCTTATGATCAGTGTAGACATCCACATGCACCCCATAGAGGTAATGCCTCCAAATCTTCAGAGCAAAAACAACAGCCGCCAATTCAAGGTCATGGGTAGGGTAGTTGCGCTCATGCACCTTTAATTGCCTAGAAGCATAGGCTATTACCTTGCCTTTTTGCATTAAGACACAACCTAAACCAATCTTTGAAGCATCACAATAAACTACAAACCCTTCTAATCCTTCTGGGAGAGTCAAAATAGGAGCAGAGGTAAGTCGATCTTTTAAGGTCTGGAAACTCTTCTCACACTCATCTGTCCATATGAATTTAGATTTCTTTTGGGTCAATTTTGTCATAGGAGATGAGATGGAAGAAAATCCTTTGACGAACCGTCTATAGTACCCGGCTAGACCTAAGAGGCTCCTAATGTCTGAAGGAGATAATGGTCTAGGCCAATTTTTGACTGCCTCTATTTTCTTAGGATCAACCTTGATTCCATCACCGGACACTACGTGACCAAGAAATGCTACCTCCTTTAACCAAAATTCACACTTACTAAATTTTGCAAATAATTGTTTATCCCTCAATGTTTGAAGCACAACTCTCAAGTGATTTTTATATTCTTCCTCACCCCGAGAGTAAATTAAAATATCATCGATGAAGACTACTACAAAGGTATCAAGGTAAGGTTTGAACACCCTATTCATCAAGTCCATAAACACCGCTGGTGCATTCGTCAACCCAAAACTCATCACCACAAACTCATAGTGACCATACCTTGTTCGGAAGGCTGTTTTGGGAATGTCACACTCCCTTACCCGTAGTTGGTGGTAGCCGGACCGAAGGTCGATCTTGGAGAAGTGACTTGCCCCTTGTAATTGATCAAACAAGTCATCTATTCTAGGGAGTGGGTACTTGTTCTTAATGGTCATCTTATTTAATTGCCGATAGTCTATGCACATTCGAAGTGACCCATCCTTCTTTCTTACAAATAGAACGGGAGCACCCCATGGCGAAATACTTGGTCTTATGAACCCCTTCTCTAACAAGTCCTTTAATTGTTCCTTCAGCTCTTTCAATTCTGCTGGGGCCATGTGGTAAGGAGGAATAGAGATAGGTTGGGTATCGGAGAGGATATCAATACCAAAATCAACTTCCCTTTCGAGAGGGATACCGGGAAGGTCATCAGGAAAGACATCGGGGAATTCATTGACTATAGGAACTGACTCAAGAGAAGGACTTTTGGAGTCGACATCCCTAACCCTCACAATATGGTAAATACATCCCTTAGAAATCATTTTGCGAGCCTTAAGATAAGAAATGAACTGACCCTTAACCACCGAATCACGACCCTGCCATTCAATAACAGGCTCATTTGGAAATTGGAACTTGACTCGACGATTCCTACAATCTATGGAAGCATAAGATGCATGTAACCAATCCATCCCAAGAATGACATCGAAATCTACCATATCTAGCTCAATGAGATCACAAGGAATAACTTTATGCAAGATAGACACAAGGCAATCCCTATAGACCTTTCTAGCAATAACTGACTCACCAACAGGGGTAGACACCAAATAAGTCTCTAATAACATTTCAGGTAAAACATCAAATCTATTAGATGGGAATGGAGTAACAAAAGATAAATTTGCACCCGGATCTAATAGTGCATACACATCAAAAGAAAAGACCTTTAACATACCGGTAATGACATTGGGTGCATCCTCAACCTCTTGTCTCCCATGCAAGGCGTAAAAGCGGTTGGTGCGTTGGACACCTCCTTGGACTTGTTGACCATGAGCAATTTGGCCTTGAGTCCTACCACCACCATCTCTACAATCCTTAGCATGGTGGCCCAGCTTGCCACACTTAAAGCATACATTGGAGCCAGCTAAGCATTCCCCTATGTGAGTCCTTCCACACTTCTTGCAAGCAGGGAAAGTTTGAGTAGCAACATTCTCTCTTGGAATCATTGGTTTACCACTCTTGTCTTTGTTGAACCTTGGAGGAAGAGTATTGGTGGAACCTTGCCCCATAAATCGTTGCCCACCTTGGCCTTTGCCATTGTTACCATAATCGGACCTTTGAGGGTTAAACCCTCCACCATCCACTCTAGCCTTTTTGAACCCCCTTGATCTCTCTCTAAGCTTCTCTTCTTCAATTTGTTCTGCGTAAGTCATTAACCGAGAGATATCCATCTCCTTGATCAACATGGCCGTTTTGCACTCCTTGGACACCAAGCTTGAGACACCGGAAATAAACTTGCTCATTCTAGCTCTTGGGTCAGAGACCATGAAGGGAGCATACTTTGACAACTTAGTGAATTTGAGAGCATACTCCCTCACACTCATACTTCCTTGACGGAGGTTGATGAACTCTTGGATTTTGGCGTCCCTTAGCTCCAATGGGAAGAAGCGGTCTAGGAAGGCACCTTTGAACTCTTCCCATCCTATCGACCCTATTTCTTCATCCCTCTCAACAATCCATTGTTCGTACCACACTCGAGCCACACCTTTGAGTTGATAGGCCACTAGCTCGGCCTTCTCATTTGGTGGCACACCCATGATAGCCACAATCCGGTACACCTCATTAATGAACTCCATAGGGTCCTCATCTAGTTTAGAACCATCGAACTCGGGCGGATTCATCCTTTGGAAATCCCGAATCCTAGAGGCTGGATTTTGCATTTGGGGAGGAGGAACACCTAGATTCCCTTGGTTAGCTACGACTTGAGCTAACAAAGTAATAACACTGCGAAACTCGGCATGGGTTACCCCATCCTCATGATGTTGGGCATTAGGAATCAGAGGAGTTTGGTCCTCATCGTCAACCCTTTCTCTTTGAGGTGGTCTTCCACGAGTCATTATCTAGAGAACACAAAATGGGTCGTTAGTTAAAGGAAAGCTTAGGACACTCTAAGGCACGACATGAATTTGAAAGAAGTAAAAATTTTCCTAAACGCCTCATAGTCTCTTATTCATAATTGTGGCGCGCTTCACAACCATGAACAAGACCCTATTCGACGCGGTATGTTGGACTCCAAGGATCATTCAAAACCTCGGGCTCTGATACCAAGTTTGTCACGACCCAAGCCTGGGGCCTAGACGTGACATGGCGAATGAGGAACCCGAAAGTACCTCAAACAAGCCTCTTAGCATTTTTTTAGCCTTTCATAGGTAATGATGATAAATAGACAAGCGGAAATCATAATAATAAATCTTCAACTTACATATGTCCAACAATACCTCTAACTATTAGATTTAATGGGGCTAAGACAAGTTCCTAGCTCACCCTCAATCATAATAAAAGAAATGCCATAATAAAATATCTTAACATATCATAAGCTAGAAAGACAAAGGAGTATTGTTCCCGGAACATGGGAACTCATCAAAAGTAGTCTTCAATGGAATATCAACTAGCCACGTGGAGGAGAATGAGGAGGAGCACCGATCCCTACATGGTGATATCATGTAGGCAAAAGAGTATGCGTTAGTACTTTGAATGTACTAAGTATGTAAGGATGCATGAACATTGAGAAAATATTATAACATTTATGTAATATGGAACATAATGTAATACATGCATAATAAATCATATGGATATCCTTTAAAACATTCATTTTGTGGGAAGCTAACCATAACCGACATTTAAGACCATGCGAGCTATTACATGGAATCCAACATAACCCCCTACGTTGGCCGGGGAGACTACTTGCCAGGTAGAACTCCGTCAACTTCATTCATTTCTTTATCTTTAACTTTAAGGGCTATTTATGGATCCATTAGCCTAAGCCTACAAGGGCTCCTATGTTGGCACATAGTTAATGAGACAAGGGGTTGCTACTAGGATTCCCTTACCGAATCCCACCTCAATGCCTCATTCGGTGCTAAGTCAATTCCACGGAATAGTTTAATACTTCAAAATATTCATAGCATATAACTTGAGAATTCAAACATCATATTCGGTAGAATAGCTCATTAAAATATTTGATAATTCAAATATGCAAGAATTGTCCTTATTGCATAAAGAATCCATCATTCATATCATTTCATCATTCTTTCATTTCATAAGACTCCCTTTTTGATCATAGATATTGCTTTCATAAACATTTATTTGGAGTCAAAGCTTTCAAGTCAAACTTTATTAAAAACATAGTAAAACTAGGTGGGTTCGAATCACTTCAACTTGCAAATATGTATGTAAATAAATATTCATAAATACTTTGAAATCCATTAATTAAAAATCATGCTTTAAACAACCCACCATGAATTTCAACAACCTTTAAAAATATAAATAAATAAATTACTTGCAATCCATCAATTCATACATATAAAATTATGTTGTATCAAAATAGACCAATAATCATTAATTTAACCATGATTCATACTATTAAGTAAAAATAAAAATTACCATAACAAAAATATTACTTGAAATCAAGAGACTTAATTGAAAGAGTTTTTGGACTATATGGATGGAAGAATTAATGAATATGCACCACATAACTTAGAGTAAAGCTTAAAGAAAATAAATATAATTTATCATATAATCAAAATAATTTAGACATGAGAGTGGAAGGAATACTCTCATTGAAACCTTACATACCTGGAAACCGAAGCTTTAGTTGGTACCGGAAGACTTAATGAACACTCTTGAGTCCTAGCTTCTCTCCTTGCCGGAACGTTTTGTGTACTACCCGGAATTTATGTATCACCGGAATAGTATTTCTTCACTACTAAGAACTAAAACTATATTTGAGAATGTGTATAGAGAGAAGATTTGCTTGAGAAAGCTTGATGAATAAAATGAGGAAATAAGGTGGGTATTTATAGGTGGGAAAGATGACCTAACAATAAATAAAATAATTATAAATAAAAATCTGAAAATTTAGTGGAATATATTGATATCATGGATGATGTTAAATGGAGGACAATTTATGTCATGAGTGATGTCAAATGTATCTAGATCTTTCTATGGTAGGTGAAATGAGTTATCTTTGACAGAATACTCTTTTTGGGAGCTGCGTTTGAATAAGATAAATTCCTTATTAGGATTTGGTGTCTTCATAAGAATTGTAGATATGGAAGTCTAGTTTCATATCGTTCAAGAATCAACCAATTTGGATAAACCTACAGTGAGATATGAATTTTCGTCTATAAACACTCATTTCCGTAACAGTATCCTACCTTACAAAGATTAATTTATTTGACCTACTTAACCTCCGAATCTTAAAATATGGTCTTCATAAAAGTTGTAGGTAATGATCTTGTGGTTACTCAGAAATTTGAATAACTCAATTTGGATATTTATATGAAAAGTTATGACCAACATACAGAGGCTGTATCATGTTTAGGCAAAAATTGAAACATCGTATACAACGTTTTTAGGGGATATTACAGGTGAGTCCTCATTTATCAGGGACTAGTCATCGAGTTGGTTATTGTTTCAAAGACTTTCTGTTATGTTTTATATTGAGGGTGAGCTAGGGACATGTCTTAGCCCCCGCCCATATTCATGAGTAGAGGCATCTAGTTGGACAAATGTTTCGAGCTTATGTTGTCATGTGTCGTTCTTAAATTTTTATTCATGATTTAGACTCTCTTATGATATTTCCGTTTTTGCTTTACCTTATGAATGCTTATGATATGTACAAGAGGCTTGGTTGGAGCCCTTCGGGGTTTCAATCGCTGTGTTACGACTAGACCCTAGGTCGGGTCGTGACATCAATGGTACCAACTGAATCAAATGAGCTTCAAATGGTGTTTTAATAGTACCATTAGATCTGTATTGTAATTGTTGCCATCCAAATCTATCCCTCCATGATTTAATTAATTTTTTGAGTTTCTTAAATTTAAAATAATTACTTTACAAAGACTAAAATATTTTCAAAATTATTTCCAAGGCAATTTTGTCATTATCAATAAATCAATATATTTCTATATCCCTTATATATATTTATATAAGTTTTACTTTAAATAAATATTTGAAAAGCATCAAACCAAATTAGTATCTCAATTAAGTATGCATTTTATTTCTTCAAAAATCAATTAAGTTACTTAATTGGTCACTTTATTTCAAAATAATTATTTATATTGTTAAATTTAATAAGCTTCATAATTGATATGCCCAAATTAGACATCCCTAAGGGTATAAAGTAGTTTTTGATCAAATATAGAATCTAACAGAGGTTAGGGTCGATCCACGAGGAACACGGTTTAGACTTAGGTTAATCATTTACTATTTGTTATGGTAATCAAATTATTTACGTAAAGAAAGGTTTTTTTTTTATAAAAACTAATTAACAAATCAAATAATAAGCATCAAGTAACAAAGCAACAGTTTAATGTGGTTTTAAATCAATAGGAAGTGAAACTAGGATTTGTGTGTTCCCCAAGAATCATTAACGAGGTAGACCTTTTTTATTAGTAATCCTTTTCTAGTGTGTTACATAAAGAATCAGTAAGTCAATTTCACCTAAATCCTTGATTCGACAAATAAGTGAATTTTACTACGCAACTTAATCTGTCTACGAGTGTATGCTTTACTAACCCTTATGTAACATCCCCTAAAAACGTTGTATACGATGTTTCAATTTTTGCCTAAACATGATACAGCCTCTGTATTTTGGTCATAACTTTTCATACAAATATCCAAATTGAGTTATTCAAATTTCTGAGTAACCACAAGATCATTACCTACAACTTTTATGAAGACCATATTTTAAGATTCGGAGGTTAAGTAGGTCAAATAAATTAATCTTTGTAAGGTAGGATGCTGTTACGGAAATGAGTGTTTATAGAAGAAAAATCATATCACACTGTAGGTTTATCCCAATTGGTTGATTCTTGAACGATATGAAACTAGACTTCCATATCTACAATTCTTATGAAGACACCAAATCCTAATAAGGAATTTATCTTATTCAAACGCAGCTCCCAAAAAGAGTATTCTGTCAAAGATAACTCATTTCACCTACCATAGAAAGATCTAGATACATTTGACATCACTCATGACATAAATTATCCTCCATTTAACATCATCCATGACATCAATATATTCCACTAAATTTTCAGATTTTTATTTATAATTATTTTATTTATTGTTAGGTCATCTTTCCCACCTATAAATACCCACCTTATTTCCTCATTTTATTCATCAAGCTTTCTCAAGCAAATCTTCTCTCTATACACATTCTCAAATATAGTTTTAGTTCTTAGTAGTGAAGAAATACTATTCCGGTGATTCATATATTCCGGGTAGTACACAAAACATTCCGGCAAGGAGAGAAGCTAGGACTCAAGAGTGTTCATTAAGTCTTCCGGTACCAACTAAAGCTTCGGTTTCCAGGTATGTAAGGTTTCAATGAGAGTATTCCTTCCACTCTCATGTCTAAATTATTTTGATTATATAATAAATTATGTTTATTTTCTTTAAGCTTTACTCTAAGTTATGTGGTGTTTATCCATGAATTCTTCCATCCATGTAGTCCAAAAACTCTTTCAATTAAATATCTTGATTTTAAGTAATATTTTCTTATGTTAATTCTTATTTTTACTTAATAGTATGAATCATGGTTAAACTAATGATTATTGCTCTATTTTGATACAACGTAATTTTATATATATGAATTTATAGTTTGCAAGTAATTCCTCTATTTATCTATTTAAAGGTTCTTGAAATTCATGGTGGGTTGTTTAAAGCATGATTTTTAATTAATGATTTTTAAAGTATTTATGTATATTTAATTACATACATATTTGCAAGTTGAAGTGATTTGAACCCACCTAGTTTTACTATGTTTTTAATAAAGTTTGACTTGAAAGCTTTGACTCCAAATAAATGTTTATGAAAGAAATATCTATGATAAAAAAAGGAGTCTTATGAAATGAAAGAATGATGAAATAATATGAATGATGAATTCTTTATGCAATAAGGACAATTCTTGCATATTTGAATTATCAAATGTTTTAATGAGCTATTCTACCGAATATGATGTTTGAATTCTCAAGTTATATACTATGAATATTTTGAAGTATTAAACTATTCCGTGGGATTGACTTAGCACCGAATGAGGCATTGAGGTGGGATTCGGTAAGGGAATCCTAGTAGCAACCCCTTGTCTCATTAACTATGTGCCAACATAGGAGCCCTTGTAGGCTTAGGCTAATGGATCCATAAATAGCCCTTAAAGTTAAAGTTAAAGAAATGAATGAAGTTGACGGAGTTCTACCTGGCAAGTAGTCTCCCCGGCCAACGTAGGGGGTTATGTTGGATTCCATGTAATAGCTCGCATGGTCTTAAATGTCGGTTATGGTTAATTTCCCACAAAATGAATGTTTTAAAGGATATCCATATGATTTATTATGCATGTATTACATTATGTTCCATATTACATAAATGTTATAATATTTTCTCAATGTTCATGCATCCTTACATACTTAGTACATTCAAAGTACTAACGCATACTCTTTTTGCCTACATGATATCACCATGCAGGGATCGCTGCTCCTCCTCGTTCTCCTCCACGTGGCTAGTATATATTCCATTGAAGACTACTTTTGGTGAGTTCCCATGTTCCGGGAACAATACTCCCTTTGTCTTTCTAGCTTATGATATGTTAAGATATTTTATTATGGTATTTCTTCTATTATGATTGAGGGTGAGCTAGGAACTTGTCTTAGCCCCATTGAATCTAATAGTTAGAGGTATTGTTGGACATATGTAAGTTGAAGATTTATTATTATGATTTCCGCTTGTCTATTTATCATCATTACCTATGAAAGGCTAAAAGAATGCTAAGAGGCTTGTTTGAGGTACTTTCGGGTTCCTCATTCGCCATGTCACGTCTAGGCCCTAGGCTTGGGTCGTGACAAACTTGGTATCAGAGCCCGAGGTTTTGAATGATCCTTGGAAGTCCAACATGCCGCGTCGAATAGGTTCTTGTTCATGGTTGTGAAGCGCGCCACAATTATGAATAAGAGACTATGAGGCGTTTAGGAAAATTTTCACTTCTTTCAAATTCATGTCGTGCCTTAGAGTGTCCTAAGCTTTCCTTTAACTAACGACCCATTTTGTGTTCTCTAGATAATGACTCATGGAAGACCACCTCGAAGAGCAAGGGTTGACGATGAGGACCAAACTCCTCCGATTCCTAATGCCCAACATCATGAGGACGGGGTAACCCATGCCGAGTTTCGCAGTGTTATTACTTTGTTAGCTCAAGTCGTAGCTAACCAAGGGAATCTAGGTGTTCCTTCTCCCCAAATGCAAAATCCAGCCTCTAGGATTCGGGATTTCCAAAGGATGAATCCACCCGAGTTCGATGGTTCTAAACTAGATGAGGACCCTATGGAGTTCATTAATGAGGTGTACCGGATTGTGGCTATCATGGGTGTGCCACCAAATGAGAAGGCCGAGCTAGTGGCCTATCAACTCAAAGGTGTGGCTCGAGTATGGTACGAACAATGGATTGTTGAGAGGGATGAAGAAATAGGGTCGATAGGATGGGAAGAGTTCAAAGGTGCCTTCCTAGACCGCTTTTTTCCCATTAGAGCTAAGGGAGGCCAAAATCCAAGAGTTCATCAACCTCCGTCAAGGGAGTATGAGCGTGAGGGAGTATGCTCTCAAATTCACTAAGTTGTCAAAGTATGCTCCTTTTATGGTTTCCGACCCAAGAGCTAGGATGAGCAAGTTTATTTCCGGTGTCCTCAAGCTTGGTGTCCAAGGAGTGCAAAACGGCCATGTTGATCAAGGAGATGGATATCTCTCGGTTAATGACTTACGCAGAACAAATTGAAGAAGAGAAGCTTAGAGAGAGATCAAGGGGGTTCAAAAAGGCTAGAGTGGATGGTGGAGGGTTTAACCCTCAAAGGTCCGATTATGGTAACAATGGCAAAGGTCAAGGTGGGCAACGATTTGTGGGACAAGGTTCCACCAATACTCCTCCTCCAAGGTTCAACAAGGACAAGAGTGGTAAACCAATGATTCCAAGAGAGAATGTTGCTACTCAAACTTTCCCTGCTTGCAAGAAGTGTGGAAGGACTCAAAAAGGGGAATGCTTAGCTGGTTCCAATGCATGCTTTAAGTGTGGCAAGCTGGGCCACCATGCTAAGGATTGTAGAGATGGTGGTGGTAGGACTCAAGGCCAAATTGCTCATGGTCAACAAGTCCAAGGAGGTGTCCAACGCACCAACCGCTTTTACGCCTTGCATGGGAGACAAGAGGTTGAGGATGCACCCAATGTCATTACCGGTATGTTAAAGGTCTTTTCTTTTGATGTGTATGCACTATTAGATCCGGGTGCAAATTTATCTTTTGTTACTCCATTCCTTGCTAATAGATTTGATGTTTTACCTGAAATATTATTAGAGCCCTATTTGGTGTCTACCCCCGTTGGTGAGTCAGTTATTGCTAGAAAGGTCTATAGGGATTGCCTTGTGTCTATCTTGCATAAAGTTATTCCTTGTGATCTCATTGAGCTAGATATGGTAGATTTCGATGTCATTCTTGGGATGGATTGGTTACATGCATCTTATGCTTCCATAGATTGTAGGAATCGTCGAGTCAAGTTCCAATTTCCAAATGAGCCTGTTATTGAATGGCAGGGTCGTGATTCGGTGGTTAAGGGTCAGTTCATTTCTTATCTTAAGGCTCGCAAAATGATTTCTAAGGGATGTATTTACCATATTGTGAGGGTTAGGGATGTCGACTCCAAAAGTCCTTCTCTTGAGTCAGTTCCTATAGTCAATGAATTCCCCGATGTCTTTCCTGATGACCTTCCCGGTATCCCTCTCGAAAGGGAAGTTGATTTTGGTATTGATATCCTCTCCGATACCCAACCTATCTCTATTCCTCCTTACCACATGGCCCCAGCAGAATTGAAAGAGCTGAAGGAACAATTAAAGGACTTGTTAGAGAAGGGGTTCATAAGACCAAGTATTTCGCCATGGGGTGCTCCCGTTCTATTTGTAAGAAAGAAGGATGGGTCACTTCGAATGTGCATAGACTATCGGCAATTAAATAAGATGACCATTAAGAACAAGTACCCACTCCCTAGAATAGATGACTTGTTTGATCAATTACAAGGGGCAAGTCACTTCTCCAAGATCGACCTTCGGTCCGGCTACCACCAACTACGGGTAAGGGAGTGTGACATTCCCAAAACAGCCTTCCGAACAAGGTATGGTCACTATGAGTTTGTGGTGATGAGTTTTGGGTTGACGAATGCACCAGCGGTGTTTATGGACTTGATGAATAGGGTGTTCAAACCTTACCTTGATACCTTTGTAGTAGTCTTCATTGATGATATTTTAATTTACTCTCGGGGTGAGGAAGAACATAAAAATCACTTGAGAGTTGTGCTTCAAACATTGAGGGATAAACAATTATTTGCAAAATTTAGTAAGTGTGAATTTTGGTTAAAGGAGGTAGCATTTCTTGGTCACGTAGTGTCAAGGTTGATCCTAAGAAAATAGAGGCAGTCTAAAATTGGCCTAGACCATTATCTCCTTCAGACATTAGGAGCTTCTTAGGTCTAGCCGGGTACTATAGACGGTTCGTCAAAGGCTTTTCTTCCATCTCATCTCCTATGACAAAATTGACCCAAAAGAAATCCAAATTCATATGGACAGATGAGTGTGAGAAGAGTTTCCAGACCTTAAAAGATCGACTTACCTCTGCTCCTATTTTGACTCTCCCAGAAGGATTAGAAGGATTTGTAGTTTATTGTGATGCTTCAAAGATTGGTTTAGGTTGTGTCTTAATGCAAAAAGGCAAGGTAATAGCCTATGCTTCTAGGCAATTAAAGGTGCATGAGCGCAACTACCCTACCCATGACCTTGAATTGGCGGCTGTTGTTTTTGCTCTGAAGATTTGGAGGCATTACCTCTATGGGGTGCATGTGGATGTATATACTGATCATAAGAGTCTTCAATATGTGTTTACCCAAAAGGACCTTAATCTAAGGCAAAGGAGGTGGCTAGAACTCCTTAAGGACTATGACATGAGTGTGCACTATCATCCGGGTAAAGCCAATGTGGTTGCTGATGCACTTAGTAGAATATCTATGGGGAGTGTGGCCCATGTGGATGAAAGGAAGAGGGAGTTGGTGAAAGATGTTCACCGATTGGCTAGATTAGGGGTGAAGTTGGGTAGTACTAATGATGGGGGTATGGTTGTTCAAAATAGTTCTGAATCCTCTTTGGTGGTGGATGTTAAATCAAAGCAAGATCTTGACCCAAAGTTTATCGAGTTAAAGAAGTTGGTAAAGGAAAAGAAGATAGAAGTCTTTTCCCAAGGGGGAGATGGGGTTCTATACTACCAAGGTCGGATATGTGTTCCAGATGTTGATGGCCTAAGGAGTTTGATCTTGATGGAGGCTCATAATTCTAGATACTCCATTCATCCTGGTTCAACAAAAATGTACCGAGACTTAAAGGAGTTGTATTGGTGGGGTGGCATGAAGAAGGACATAGCAAGGTTTGTGTCCGAATGTACAAATTGTCAACAAGTGAAGGCCGAACATCAAAGACCGGGTGGCCTAGCCCAAGACATTGAAATCCCAACTTGGAAATGGGAAAATGTGAATATGGATTTTGTAGTGGGTTTGCCTCATACTCGGAAACGTCATGACTCGATTTGGGTAATTATTGATAGAATGACTAAGTCAGCTCACTTCTTACCGGTTAAAACTTCCTATAGTGCCGAAGACTATGCCAAGTTATATATTCGGGAGTTGATGAGGTTGCATGGTATGCTATTATCCATTATTTCGGATCGTGGTACCCAATTCACTTCTCACTTCTGGAGATCATTTCAAAAAGGCCTCGGTACTAAGGTAAAGTTGAGCACAGCATTCCATCCTCAAACGGATGGGCAAGCCGAAAGGACGATTCAAACACTAGAGGATATGTTAAGGGCTTGTGTGTTGGAGTTTAAAGGGAATTGGGATGATCATCTACCTCTCATCGAGTTTGCCTATAATAATAGTTACCACTCAAGTATTGAGATGGCACCGTTTGAGGCTTTGTATGGGAGACGATGTAGATCACCGGTAGGTTGGTACGAAGTAGGTGAGATGACCTTGTTGGGCCCCGATTTGGTACTTGATGCTTTAGAGAAGGTGAAGATCATTAGAGAGAGGTTGAAGACGGCTCAAAGTCGTCAAAAGTCCTATTCTGACACTAGAAGAAGGGATCTTGAGTTTAATGTGGATGATTGGGTGTATCTGAAGGTTTCACCCATGAAAGGTGTGGTTCGATTTGGTAAGAAAGGGAAATTGAGCCCTAGATATGTAGGGCCTTATAGAATTGTGAGACGTGTTGGTAAGGTTGCATATGAGTTGGAATTACCATTGGAAATGGCCATGGTTCATCCGGTGTTTCACGTGTCTATGTTGAAAAAACATGTGGGTGATTCTAGTTCCATTGTACCTATGGCAGTAGTGAATATTGAAGAAAACTTGACCTATGAAGAAGTTCCTGTGGAAATTTTGGATCGGCAAGTTAAGAGATTGAGGAATAAAGAAATTGCATCTGTTAAAGTCCTTTGGAGGAATCAACAAATAGAAAGCGCAACATGGGAAGCGGAAGCGGAAATGATTAAGAGATACCCTCATCTTTTCCCCTCTACCCAAACCTAAGGTATTAAGTTGTCCTTGCTCAATTACTTGAAATTCTTACATCTCAACTTTTCTTGTCATATGCTTGCAAAATTATGAAATATATTTTAAACGATATTTTAAATTACACTGTTGCATTAATGATAGGTTGTTTGTTAACACTCTACTCTACTCAAACTAAGTCTTTTCTCATCCGAGGACGAATATTCCCAAGGGGGAGATAATGTAACATCCCCTAAAAACGTTGTATACGATGTTTCAATTTTTGCCTAAACATGATACAGCCTCTGTATTTTGGTCATAACTTTTCATACAAATATCCAAATTGAGTTATTCAAATTTCTGAGTAACCACAAGATCATTACCTACAACTTTTATGAAGACCATATTTTAAGATTCGGAGGTTAAGTAGGTCAAATAAATTAATCTTTGTAAGATAGGATGCTGTTACGGAAATGAGTGTTTATAGAAGAAAAATCATATCGCACTGTAGGTTTATCCAAATTGGTTGATTCTTGAACGATATGAAACTAGACTTCCATATCTACAATTCTTATGAAGACACCAAATCCTAATAAGGAATTTATCTTATTCAAACGCAGCTCCCAAAAAGAGTATTCTGTCAAAGATAACTCATTTCACCTACCATAGAAAGATCTAGATACATTTGACATCACTCATGACATAAATTGTCCTCCATTTAACATCATCCATGACATCAATATATTCCACTAAATTTTCAGATTTTTATTTATAATTATTTTATTTATTGTTAGGTCATCTTTCCCACCTATAAATACCCACCTTATTTCCTCATTTTATTCATCAAGCTTTCTCAAGCAAATCTTCTCTCTATACACATTCTCAAATATAGTTTTAGTTCTTAGTAGTGAAGAAATACTATTCCGGTGATTCATATATTCCGGGTAGTACACAAAACGTTCCGGCAAGGAAGGAAGCTAGGACTCAAGAGTGTTCATTAAGTCTTCCGGTACCAACTAAAGCTTCGGTTTCCAGGTATGTAAGGTTTCAATGAGAGTATTCCTTCCACTCTCATGTCTAAATTATTTTGATTATATAATAAATTATGTTTATTTTCTTTAAGCTTTACTCTAAGTTATGTGGTGTTTATCCATGAATTCTTCCATCCATGTAGTCCAAAAACTCTTTCAATTAAATATCTTGATTTTAAGAAATATTTTCTTATGTTAATTCTTATTTTTACTTAATAGTATGAATCATGGTTAAACTAATGATTATTGCTCTATTTTGATACAACGTAATTTTATATATATGAATTTATAGTTTGCAAGTAATTCCTCTATTTATCTATTTAAAGGTTCTTGAAATTCATGGTGGGTTGTTTAAAGCATGATTTTTAATTAATGATTTTTAAAGTATTTATGTATATTTAATTACATACATATTTGCAAGTTGAAGTGATTTGAACCCACCTAGTTTTACTATGTTTTTAATAAAGTTTGACTTGAAAGCTTTGACTCCAAATAAATGTTTATGAAAGAAATATCTATGATAAAAAAAGGAGTCTTATGAAATGAAAGAATGATGAAATAATATGAATGATGAATTCTTTATGCAATAAGGACAATTCTTGCATATTTGAATTATCAAATGTTTTAATGAGCTATTCTACCGAATATGATGTTTGAATTCTCAAGTTATATACTATGAATATTTTGAAGTATTAAACTATTCCGTGGGATTGACTTAGCACCGAATGAGGCATTGAGGTGGGATTCGGTAAGGGAATCCTAGTAGCAACCCCTTGTCTCATTAACTATGTGCCAACATAGGAGCCCTTGTAGGCTTAGGCTAATGGATCCATAAATAGCCCTTAAAGTTAAAGTTAAAGAAATGAATGAAGTTGACGGAGTTCTACCTGGCAAGTAGTCTCCCCGGCCAACGTAGGGGGTTATGTTGGATTCCATGTAATAGCTCGCATGGTCTTAAATGTCGGTTATGGTTAATTTCCCACAAAATGAATGTTTTAAAGGATATCCATATGATTTATTATGCATGTATTACATTATGTTCCATATTACATAAATGTTATAATATTTTCTCAATGTTCATGCATCCTTACATACTTAGTACATTCAAAGTACTAACGCATACTCTTTTGCCTACATGATATCACCATGTAGGGATCGCTGCTCCTCCTCGTTCTCCTCCACGTGGCTAGTATATATTCCATTGAAGACTACTTTTGGTGAGTTCCCATGTTCCGGGAACAATACTCCTTTGTCTTTTTAGCTTATGATATGTTAAGATATTTTATTATGGTATTTCTTCTATTATGATTGAGGGTGAGCTAGGAACTTGTCTTAGCCCCATTGAATCTAATAGTTAGAGGTATTGTTGGACATATGTAAGTTGAAGATTTATTATTATGATTTCCGCTTGTCTATTTATCATCATTACCTATGAAAGGCTAAAAGAATGCTAAGAGGCTTGTTTGAGGTACTTTCGGGTTCCTCATTCGCCATGTCACGTCTAGGCCCTAGGCTTGGGTCGTGACACCTTACTAATGATCCCAAATTTAGCCATTCCTTGATCCGTTCAAGCTTATTAGATGAGGATGATTATACCCAAATCTCATTGTTTAATCCTTTTCCCCATACATTACCTCCTTGATCTAGCAAGTAAGGATAAAACGAGTTCTAACGTTTGTCACTGTTAAAAATCTATCAAAACAAAGGAAAGGCAATACATGTATGCACACTATCCAAGAATTAATTTTTATTAAGTCTATGCCGTTAATTCTTCATGGTTCCCACAACCCTAGTTGGGAAATTAGCTACTCATAACTACGTGATCACAATCAATAATATTTAGGTTAAAAGAAATCAAGCACTTACAATAATGAACGTGAGAATCCAAAATCTTCAAATAAAATCCTAACGTAATCGTTGATAACAAAAATCAAAATTCAAGAATAAAAGCGCAAAAGTAGTTCAAGTTATATTCTCAAACCCAAAAATGTACCTAATGTAAAAAAACCCTAAGGAGTGTATTTATAGACAACTAATCCTAAGTAAATATGAATTTGGAAAAATAGGAAAGTTTAAGTCAGTTGGGTTCTATGACTCGTTTTTACGAGTTGTCATTAGGTTGATGGGTTGTAGACCCAACTCGTAATCTAGCACTTTGCACTGAGGAACTCTTCTTCTTCACAAAATTCTTCTACGACTCATAATTTCCAGGATGACTCATAAGATTTAGTCGTAGATCAGGTCCTGGTTTCATCTTCTGCAGTCTCTTCTACGAGAGTCTTTATGATTCGTAGACTTTTAAATGAGTCGTAGCCTTATTCCTCACCTCTATTTTGACGATTGATATCTACGACCCATAGAAGTTACTACGACTCATAGGATGGACTCATAAACTCTGAAAACTCCTGAAATCAGTGTTGTGCTTCCTTGATTAATACTCCGACTTAGTTTCCTGCAAAACAAACATAAATGACATCAAATATACTAACAAACACTCAAACGACATGCAAATTCTCAAGTTTAAAGTATTAGAAATATCGTCAATCCACAGTACATCGACACCCTCAACTTAAAATGGTTGCTTGTCCTCAAGCAACACTACTATACTAAAACGACACAATACAACATAAGATCAAGAATCTACACCAATCACAAGGCTATTTTAGTCCCGACCTCTTCCAATATTCATTCATTATATCCTTGCAACCAATATTTCAAATCAAACTAAATTATGTGGATCAATATGAGACATTTCAATACTAATAGACAAATTCACATGCAAAAATAACATTCACCATTTTAATGACTATTTCGACAATATCACTGTGCCCTCACTTAAAAGAAGTACCTTTTTCACACATAGTGTAAATATTTCATTGAAACTCAGGGATGCGGAAAATACTCACGCTCACAAAATAAATTCAGATCTTTATGCACAATACCATAGACTTGCCCTTATTTTCAATAGTTAGACTTGAACAGTTGAATTAGGATTACTATAGGACTTTTTTGGCTTGTAACGTAGGCTCGAGGATAGGTGTGGTGTATTTGGATTTTAGTGACTTTTGACCCTCCTCAAACACTACCTTAACCTTGATTCCACATCTTACAACCCACAACTCGCTTTACTCCTATTCTTCACTTTTACTTCGGGCGTGGCTTTTTTTTGTTTGTTTCTCAATATTTTTCTTATGTTTTACGCTTTTCATTGCTAATGTTTGCTAAGTTGTTTGTTCATCTCGGCCACTCACCCCTTTTTTTCTTCTTTTCTCTCTTCTTTATCGCACATATCTTTTCACACCTTTTCTTTTCTTGATTTTTTCCCCTTATGTTGTACAATCCAAGCTTAGGGTATAGATGTGACACGACGAACGAAGCATCCGGAGGTACCTCATCCAAGCCTCTTAGCAATTATTAAGCTTTTCATTGGTAATGATAAATCACACAAGCAGAAATAAATGGGGTAGTGGGACTAAGGGAGATAACATAGAATAAAAGTCATTTACAACATCAAACATCATCTATTTGTCCAACAATACCTCTACTTTCCCTAGACTTGGAGGAGGCTAAGACATATCCCTAGCTCACCCTCAAATGTATTACCAAAAATACCAAAAGATAACCAAAGTCTTTACATGTCACAAGCAAGAAAAGAAATAGGATGTTGTTCTCGAAAATGGGAACTCACCAACTAAGTAGCCTTCAATGATATAGAGCAAACATTATTCAAACTCCACCTTCTGGAGGCTTTGTATAGCAAACATCGTTCAAACTCCACTGTCTGGAGGTTTATATAGAAAACGCCATTCAAACTCCTCTAATCAGAGGCTGTACAGAGAAAACCTTATCAAATTCTACCGATCAGGAGCATGCATACAACATCATCGTACATCTATAGTTAAATTCCATATTATAAGTTTTACACCATCGGATACAGGCGTTACATTACAAGACTTACACCATCGGATACAGACATTACAATACAAGTTTTACATCAACAGATATAGGTGTTATATTTACAGTGTCTACACCGCTGGATACAGGTGTTACATTACAAAATTTTACACCGTCGGATACAAGTATTACATTACAAGCTTTACATCGCCAGATACAAGCGTTACATTATAAGTTTCTACATCGCCAAAAACAGGCATTACATTACAAGCTTTACATTACTGGATACAGGTGCCATATTTACAAGATCTACACCACCGAATACAAGCGTTACATTATAAGTTTTATACCGCCAGATACAAGTGTTACATTACAAGTTTTACACCGCCGGATGCAGATATTACATTACAAGCTCTACACCATTGGATACATGTATTACATTACAAGTTTTACACTGTCGGATACAGGCATTACATTACAAGCTTTACATCGCTAGATATAGGCGTTACATTTACAATCTCTATGCCGAATTTAGGCATTACATTATAAGTTTCTACACCACCAGATACGGACATTACATTACAACTCTACATCACCGGATATAGGCGTCACATTTACAAGATCTACACCATCGAATACAGGCATTATATTATAAGTTTTACACAGCCGGATACAAGCGTTTCATTACTATCGCCCCGCCTATCGGAGGCTTTACAATTATAAGCTTTACACTGCCAGATACAGGTGTTACATTACAATCACCTAGCAGTCAGAGGTTTTACATTATAAGTTACTTTTCCTATATCCCATTCATCCCATAAAATAGACATAAACAATCGTTTAAACATATACACTTTGCTCTTTATATTAATATTTCAATCTATTATTTTGAACCATGATAGGTACTTTTTACCCTTTTACCTATTTTGCAAGACACCACATTACAATGTTGAACTCCCTCTAAGAATCAAATTAGGGCAAGCTATTAGAATATCAAGCATCTGTAGCTACGTCAAGGATTCTCTTTCAAAACTCAATTTGACTCAATTTTTTAAAGTTTGGATTTGAATTTATTCATAACTCTTTCACGTCTCAGCATCACCAACCTTTTGAATCCATAAAGTTTGGATTTGTTTTCTCTACCATTGGTCTTTAGTAGAAATTACTATGGAGCATTTCTTATTTCGAGTCGTTCCTTAGAATTACATCCAACCTGATTTCCCACATCTTAGAATATGCAGATAACCTCAGTTTGAGCATGATCATATTCATTTTATTTATACCAACATCTTCATACGCCATCACCCATAAGAACTCAGTGTTACCATAATTGAACACTGGGGTAAATTTTGAATTTGATCAAAATTTGTTGTGATTCTACCATCTAGAACTCACACAGCCTGGTTCTCGTATAACTAGAGATATGTAGGAAACTTGAAACTGAAGTCTCAGCCACAATATTTTTTGCAATTCAAACTCATTTCGTTAGGTTCCTCCTAAATTATTCCATCGGTTGGAAAAAATCAGCTACTCCATCAAATTTCTTTGCTCATCAATTCATCCCTCATTCCCAAGCCAAGAAGAGGCAAGATGTTGACACCCAATTT
Organism: Solanum dulcamara; assembly: GCF_947179165.1. Taxonomy (NCBI): domain Eukaryota; kingdom Viridiplantae; phylum Streptophyta; class Magnoliopsida; order Solanales; family Solanaceae; genus Solanum; species Solanum dulcamara. Next base: position 26,571,286 of record NC_077245.1, read on the forward strand.
TGACCGACCTATAATTACTTTTTGGATTGCTATCTTAATAGATAGGCATTTTTCAAAATTTATTTCTTTATTAAATAAATAAATTTATATTTAGTTTTACCTAATAAATTATATCTTTTGGCATTTATATTTTATAATATTTTTGCTATTTATTAATATTATTACTACTATCTTTATTATTCTTATTTTTAATAACAAGCTTCGCACGTTGAAATATTTTTTCATGTCTATTAATGACAAATCACTCAAGCGGAAATAAATGGGGTAATGGGACTAAGGGATATAACATAGAATAAAAGTCATTTACAACATCAAACATCATCTATTTGTCCAACAATACATCTACTTTCCTTAGACTTAGCAGAGGATAAGACATGTCCCTATTTCACCCTCAAATGTAGTACCAAAAATACCAAAAGATAACCAAAGTCTTTACATGTCACAAGCAAGAAAATAAATGGGATGTTATTTCCGGAACATGGGAACTCACCAATTAAGTAGCCTTCAATGATCAAACTAGCCACGTGGAGGAGAATGTGAAGCAATGCCGGTCCCTACATAGTGATATCATATAGGCAATAGAGTATGTGTTAGTACTTTAGATGTACTAAGTATGTAGGCATGAGTGAACTTTAAAAGACATTATAACATTAACATAATGTGAACATAATGAAATGCATATATAATCAATCATGTACATAATATTTGAAACCTTTACTTGTGAGGAGATGACCATAACCAACATTTAAGACAATGCGAGCTATTAAATGAAATTTCGATGTTACCCCTACATCAGAGGATAGGGGGAAACTACTTGCCAAGGTAGACTCTTTCAAATTTACATTCATTTGTTTAATATTTGATAGCTACAAAGGCTTAGCCTACAAGGGCTCCTATGGTGACACATAGTTAATGAGACAAGGGGTTGCTACTAGGATTACCTTACCCAATAGTGTAATACTTCAAAATAGTCATAGTATATATCTTGAGAATTTAAAATATCACGTTCGGTAGAATAGCTCATTAAAACCTTTAGTGATTCAAGTATGCAAGAATTGTCCTTATTGCATAAAAAATCCATTAGTGAACTTTGATTTATAATATCATCATGGCTGCCATACCCTATTTACCATACTACTAATAAACTTTGATTTATAAGAAAATTGATCCATGATCATTGATCGTACTTCGGGTACCATACTAATTGGGACCTACCTTTAGAAAAAATATTCAAAAGCATTGATGGCATATCGGGATGTCATACATGTCATATCATAATTATAAATGTATCATAGTGATAATTCATTCGTCATCATTCGTTACTTTTCATGAGCCATTTGCTCATTAGCTTGGGTGAGAAAACTTTTCACCAACATTCATTCTTTCATATCATTTCATAAGACTCCCTTTGATGATAAACATTTTCTTTTCATAAACTTTCATTTTGGAGTGAATTCTTTTATTCCAACTTTATTTCAACATAAGGAGACTAGGTGGATTCATTTCATAAAGCTTTAAACAATAATTGCATGCATCATAGTGATGGAAATGAATCAAATTACACATCTTGAAATAACCCACCATATACACTTTAAAACCATTTTCAAGTCGTCATATAAGCACTTTATCAAATCATACATTTTATGACATTGAAAGTTAATATATATCAATATAAGTAAATAAAAGTCAAATATATCATAATCTATGTATTTTGAATCATCATGTAAAAACCCATAAGATTTCATCATTAAAAATTAAAATGCTAAGTTGAGAAAATATTTGGGCTCCATAGGTGAAAGAACCAATGGATGAAAACTCACATACCTTGGGGATGAAACCCTTAATGCAAAACTTTGAGAAGAATGGAGCCTTGAACTTCTTAGAGTGAAACTCTAGAACCTTTCTTGAAGATGGAGGAAGACTTGAGAGCATTGGAAGATTAGGGTTTTTATTCTTAGAGTGTGAGTGAGAGTGAATAAGTTTAGAAGGACTTTGGGGTCTTTTAGATAGGTGAAATATACCTTCAAAATGACCTCACTTTGGGTTAAAATAAAGAAAAAGACCAAAATGCCCCTTTAAAAATCTGCCCGAAACTGGCTTTATGAGGGACCTTCATGGTCTCTGATGCCCACCATAGACCGTGGTGTTTGAGTTGGGAGAATATTTTGGAAAGTATTGCAGAGAAGTCTCTGAACTTTCTTCATGGAAGCCAATATGGATCATTTTACGGAAGACCACCACGAGTCATGATGCTCACCAGTAATCCTAGGGATTAAACTGGTTAAAAAGGTGACTTTCACGGGAGGCAACTACATACCGTACTGAGTTTCACGGAAGGCCACCATGGGTGGTGGTCCTCTTTTTTTTGAGTATCGTCACTAAAATAGCTATAACCTTTTACTCCGAACTCCAAAAGAGTCAAACGTAGTGGTGTTTAAAACAAGACTCAAAATTCTTTAATTTGATAAGTCATAGGCTACTAACTCTTAATATTTTGAGAGATGTGGTCACTTGAAGTTGACCCTTATACAGGCTCATCTGAAAACTTAATCGATAGAAATTCTTTGGACTTGTCTTGGTATTAGAGATCTCTTATGGGCCTAAACCACATCTAATACCCTTAAAATACATAGGAATTAATCCTAACTCATATGTAAAATTTAAAGTCATCGAGTTCAAGCCTATACTCATGGGAAGAATAGTTCGGATCTTGGCATAGAAATTTTTTGGCATTACACATTCTCCTTTTCTTATCACTTTCCTCTCATATTGGCCACCCTCAACTTAGGATTTTAGCCTAATTTGAGGTGCACATTGCCCTAGGAGGGACTTAGGCCAAAACAAAGGATTACAATTAGTAATAGGGACATTAGAAGTATGCTTTATTGAATCAAAAAGGTCTTTTAAGAGGCTCAAATCTTTTGTTCAAAAGGGTAAAAAAAATCTTTGGTTGGTTCATTTAAGTCTAAGTAGACTAATTCAACAATGACATATGATCCTTTCCTAGTCAACTGTTCAATTATCATAGTATGACCAACGAGGCAAGTTCTAGATTGATACAAATGGGTAGAATACACAAAATATCTCACACACTGTTGGATTCAAGTTTCATTATCAATTATTAATCTTTGGTTCATGTTTTAGTCTAAGTTATCTGTTATCATATCAGTTTATATCATGTCATATAAAGATCCTACATAGTCAATATATCAAAAAAACAGTCACAACATTTCAATTAAATTTTGGAGGGGTCTATTTTTTTCATTTTAAACCTTCTAGCCATCATGCCATATATTCCTACTCTTATCTCACATTTTTATTCTAAACATGCCAGTTCAACATAAATAAAAAGGGTCCTATGGGAAAAAAGAATACAGACAAGAAAACCCCAAGGATTTAATCGAGTGTCTAAGGTACTCAGACTTTGTCTAGATACTCGTTCATTAATAACCTCCTTATCCCTACTCGAAAAACCCTAAATTTTTTCTCAATGTAATACTACGTAAAATGTAAGAGGGAGAGGAAAATAACCCATGGCACATATGCACCGAAGTCTATCTAGTGGCATTCGGGTCCATCGAAGTGGTATCATGCGGCTCCATGGTTGTCTATGAGTCACCATGAGTGTCGACTCATGAGCTCAAATCTCTAATACCTAGATGCCTTTCCTCCTCTCATCATAGCTCTTTGGTCAGTCTATATGCCCGTATGGCCTCCTCTAGATCATGGTACTCCTTCTTCTTCCTCTTCCGAGCCTTATCTATCTATGGAGTGTCATCATTAATACAAGGTCTTTTATCTATTTGACACCTTTAAATCATCATCCTCAAACAAATTAAATAAGTGAGGTGGCCGGAAGACAAACATAGTTAATGGTATAGAAGCTGGTGTAGCTAAGAATATGATCTCGACACGTATTAGGCCAACCTCTATCTGAATGGCAGTGATATCAACACTTGAAGAGGGCTGGAACCTCTCATTCACCCTAAGATCAAAGTCATCAATACGTGCATGTATTTGATTCTCCCAATCAGCCAAGACAACCTCCAACTTTGCCACTGCGTGCTCCTCCGATTTAGTGATATCTTTGCGGACCGACGGTTTGAGCTGCTGAATTAAGTATCCAAGTTGGGCTCTGTTTGAGCCTGCCATTGCATCAAGGTTTATAATGCATCAGCTGAGATGGTGACCAAGACTATAGGTTGTGGATATGACATGCTAATAGATGGGACTATAGAGGCAGTCGGGGTAGCCTCATATGGCTCCATGAAAGGTCTATCATAGTCTAAAACAGCTGCCGGATCAACTTGGCAGTCTACTAGACGCTCTCAAAGTCAGGTAACCTCACCTCCGGATATGGATCACACTACTGGCCAAAAGGATTTGTATCATCCCGAATGAGCTTGACATCTTATTTCCTATTCACACTGATCAATAGGTCGACCCTATAATCAATGGGACTATGGCCTCGCGACACAATGCAATCACAAGGCAAGGCAAGAAAATTATGGTATTCTTCTAAATAGCCCGCACATGTATCTTGGAGATGATAATCTTAATGGATTTGACCTCATATCCATCCATCAAACTAGTAACTATCACAAATTGATACAGAGTTAAGTGATTGTCGGCATTTGTTGGGCACAATTAGTGTCAGATGATAGCCTACCAAAAATTGGCTGCAAAGTTTATAGAATCTCTCTTGATTAGAGACAGGTGCAATACCCAATCTACAGCTATTCTCTGCCCAACTATGTAACCAATAACCCATCTCAATAGTTTCCTATATTGCACCGAATCCTTCATAACATTTTTGTCCCAAACCACTTTTATCTTTTGGTCAAACTCAACCGTTGGGTTGCTTGTCGAAAGTTTGGGACATAAACAACCCATCGGATTATATCCTCGGACAAATCAACTAGGATATCCTGGATTAGTGTGGTCAATAAGACAAGCTTTTCTAACTCCTTTGCCTTGGACAGAGCTGTCTTCTTAATGGTTACAACATATGATGTATAGAACTCGCGTAACATAGCATTACTGTAGCTGTCCAAATTCTTTTCCATCCACTCATATTTATGGCATCGAAATAGATCATGGATCTGTAGAATTGCTTCAAGGCCAATTATGATGACTCGCGGCTCCTTAGTAATGGGTTGTCTTAAGTTTTGGCGGTTGTTCCTTTCTTTTTTCATCCTATAGAAGTCAAATATCTCTTCCACACACTATTATTTTGGTTTTCCGTGGTTGCTCGGGTGTTGATTTTCCCTCAGACAGTAACTCGGAGGCAGATTAGGCCATCAACTCGTCGTTACTCTCCTATGCCTCAACTAAACCCCCTTATTGGACTGGGGGAATATGGATGGTACTGTTGTGTGAGGAGGAGAAGAGCCTGCACTTTTTTCTGAAACTGGGGAGATTTTTTTGGAGTGGTTTGATTGGGTCTGTTGAATTAGTGGTATCTCAGAGTCAATGGAGTATTCCTCCTCTGACCCATTGATCTCGGTGTTCATCGGTTCATCCCATATTTGGTGCTTCAATATATCTGTGGCCTATTTATTTGAACTCTTTTTCTTTCCACCACTCTTCTTCAGGACTTATTTGGGAGGCATTGTACATGAGAAGTAGGAGGTAGTACACACACGTAGCAAAAAGAACCGAGAAAATAAAAAAAGTTTAATTGGAACTCTAATAGTTTTTTGGTTCTACGAGTAGGTGTCTATGGGTCGTAGAAGGATCTACGACTCATACATCCAACTCGTAGAATTAGTTGGTCTCTAAATATTGTCTATGATTTGACCTTACAATTTGTAGAAATGTCTACAGTATCATAATGTCATTCGTAAACTCTGTTTTTATGCCTTTGTTTTGGGTACTTGACTTGTACGAGTCAACTCTACGATCCATAGATAAGTCAATGACTCATAGGATGTACTCGTACTAGTTAAGTGTCCAAACACTTGTTGCTTGTGAGGGTTTAATCACTGATCTTGTGGTCGCGTTTACAAGAGGTAACTACAAATTGTAAATTGACCTATGACTCGTAGAAAACCCCTAATTGGAAAAACTTTAAGTTCAGTGATTCCCTCACAAAGTTAGCACAACCACTTAGTTCAATATCCCCATACCTCTTCTATTCATTGATTTTAACTTTAAGTTAAGCATATTTCCAGTTCCCCAATTCACAAATCAGTACAAAAATTTAATTTCAAAATCACAAGTGCCCTAATTTGTTATCATCTATTCCTTTTGTCTCATAATATTATGGAGTTAGTAAAACATGTCCTAGATGTAATAACATGGGGAGATCAATATACCACAAATAAGGATTGAATCCTTTGAGTTTATTTTCGGGCTGGTACTGTGAGACGCTTGGAGACTTAGGGTAATGGGCTTTTCACTACGTTGGGCTTCAATGGTAGATGAGGTAGGTGATGGTGAAGATGGAAATGGAGAGGTTGTTTGGAGAAGTAGATGAACATGGGCCATTTGGTGTTTTGGACTGAAAGGGTTTGTTGTGAGGGGAAAATGGAATTGGAAATTTTAAATTTCATTTCTTTTATTTGTTTGTAGTGTGAGTCAGGTCAGTTACAACATGTCATCTGTTAAAATTTCTAGTTACGAGTCATAGTATTATGAGTCACTAACTAGTGTCATAAGTTGACTTTAACACTTAGACTAATGAAAGAAATTATACCTAGAGTCCACGAGTGTAGGCTACGAGTTGTAGAGTACAGTATTAGACTTAAAGCTACTTCATGTCTGACATTTTGAAATGGAGGAGTTGAGTTTATGAGTCGTAGAATTTTCTATGACCCATAAGAAATACTCGTATGCCTCTTTGATCCTTTCAGTTTCTAGTATTTGCATTCTGACATGGGTACGTACTCATATTTTTGCCTATTTTGTATGCTTTTTGTGACTCTTATTTGACATGGACCCTAAAAAAGTCTATTCTATCATAAAAACTAATAAGTTAACATAAAAAAGGACAACAAAAGGAAAAATAGCTTGGGTTGCCTCCCATGTAGTGCTTGATTTAACATCGCGGCACAACCTATATTTGCCTACTTACTCAAACTTCACTAAGCTCCCATGCTTCCACAGTTTTGATCTTATCCTCTGTGCCCATGCATGCTTTGATCATTTGACCATTAACTTTGAATTTCATTCCATCCTTCTTTTCTAGCTTGACTACACCATGCAGAAAAACTTGACTCACTCGGAGTGTTCCTAACCACTTTGACTTAAGTTTGCCAGGAAATAAATGCATGCTTGAATTGAAAAGAAAGACTAGATCTCTAGGTGCAGATGTTCGCTTTTCAATCTTTTGGTCATGGTACTTCTTCATTCTCTTTTTGTATAAGGCTGTGCTCTCATATGCATTTAGGTGGAACTCATCAAGATCATTTATTTAATTCATCCTTTGCTTTCATGTGACATCCCAATCCATATTCAACTTCTTCAATGCCCACATGGCTTTATGTTCTAGTGCTACAGGCAAATGACAAGATTTCCCAAAGATACATTGATAAGGTGACATACCTATTGAAGTATTGAATGCAGTGCGGTAAGCCCATAGAGCATCAGTAAGTTTCTTTGACCAATCCTTCCTATTTGCATTAACCATATTTGCAAGTATTTGCTTGATTTCGCGATTGGAGACCTTGACCTTGTCCACTAGTTTGCAGATGATAAAGAGTTACTACACTATGCCTTACTTCTCAAGTAATGCTTTGAACAATCGATTTCAAAAGTAGGAACCTCCATCGCTGACTATTGCCCTTGGTGTACCGAATATTGAGATGATATTTCACTTGATAAAGCTGGTGACACTCCTTGCTTCATTGTTGGGAAGTGTCAAAGCTTCTACCCATTTAGATACATAGGCAACCGCAACAAGGATGTGCTTCATTCCACTCAAACTCACAAAAGGACCCATGAAGTCAATTTCTCATATATCGAACAGTTCAATGACTAGAATAAGAGTGAGTGGAAGTTCATGTTTCCTTTAAATTCTTTCTTCTCTTTGACAATGATCATAAGACCTGGAAAAATCATGAGCGTCTTGATGAATTATTAGCTAGTTGCACCCACATTACAGAATTTTGTAGGCTGTCTGGATACAACTATAATGACCTTTAATGGGTGACGAATGGAATGCCTCTAAAATACTCATCATCTTAACTTCGGGTACGTAGTGATGAATAATACCATCGGGGAAAAAATAGAACAAGTAAGGTTCTTCCCAAAATAACTTCTTTACATCGGACTTGAACATGCAGTATTGGTAAACATTCAATTCGGAAGACACTATATTACTTACCAAGTAGTTAGCAACATCGACAAACCATGGAATCAAGTCTTGTTGTGTTGCCGATGCTTGTTTATCCGGAAATATGTCATCTATCTCAACTCCATCTTTTAACTTTAACATTGCCTCTTCTTCAAGTCTAGAAAGATAGTTAGCAACCTGGTTTTCAGTAAGACCCCAAATATTTGGAAGGCCTTGAAACAAGGATCAAAGGATGAAATCACAGAGAAATGCAGAAAACTGGCACTAGGCGATGACCACGGATGGTCATCACGAGCTGTGGTACATACTACGCCTTATGGTGAGCCACCATGATGGTGATTCAGGAACTCAGTCCTATAAGGTAAAGCCTACGACAAGGGACCACACACCACATACCGTTGTGCGCACCATGGGCCATGGTGACGTTTCCTCTAAAGCCTTAGAAAACTTTACAAGGAAAGTATCACAAGTGACCACAAAGGGCCATGAAGCTCTTCATGAACAGTGGTGTACTCTGTGGTGGTCGCTCCTGCTGGTTGTCTTGTATGACCATATTTCACGGATCGTGATGCCCTCTACGGACCGTGATGGTCTCAGTGGAGAAAGTTTAGAGACTTTCCTGCAAACCCCAAATTTTTCTCCTCCAAGTCATTTACCACGGGCCGTGGTGAGCACCACAGATCATGATGGGTCCTCCGTGGAGCTAGTTTGGCTTGTTTTTAAAATGTTCATTTTAGTCTTTTCCCATGTTTTAATGTCAAAGTGTGGTCATTTTAGGACTGAATTCACCTACGTAAAGGAACCTAAGCCTTCCCACACTCATTTATTCCCACTCATATCCTAAGACCCAAGACTCTAACCTCTCAAGTTTCTCTCAAGTCTTCCTCTTCACCAAGAAAGCTAGGGTTTCCTTACAACTTCAAGTCTACACTTTCAAGCTTTTATTAGGGCTTTATTTTCCAAGATATGTGGGTCTTATTCATGGGTGCTTCCACCCATGGAGCCCAAGTATTTTCTAAACCTAGCAATTTAATTTCAAATGGTGAATTTTATGGGTTTTTATATTATGATTTTAAATGGATAGATTATTGGATATTTGAGGTTTATCTACCTATTTTAGCTTGTATTGACTCTTAATTCATGAAATGGGTGGTTTAACAACGGTCCTTATATGAAGGCATGAAAAAGAGTTTTAAAGTGTATTGGTGGTCTACTTAAAGATGTTTTAATTAATGCATTATATTACTCTCATGCATGCTAGCATTGATTTAAATGGTTTGAAAGTTGATTGAATAGAACCTACCTAGTTTCACTATATTGCAATAAAGTTTGAATTGAAGGCTTTGACTCTAAAATAAATGTTTAAGAAAGAAAATGTCTATGATTAAATGGAGTCTTATGAAATGAAAGAATGATGATTATCAAATGATGCATTCCACTTGTGAAAGGCCAATTCTCACTTGTTTGAATCAAATGAAAGATTTTAACGAGCTATTCCACCGAATGATGTTTTGATAATCTAAAGTTATGTAAATGATTATGTTCTTATGTTATATGAAATATTCCGTAATAACTTCTTGTCTCATTAACTATGTGTCAATATAGGAGCCCTTGTAGGGTTAGGCTAGTGGATCCACAAAAGATCTTAAAGTTAAAGTTAAAGAAATTGATGAAGTTAATAGAGTTCTATCCGACAAGTAGTATCCTTGTGAGACCGTATGGGGTTATGTTGGATTCGATGTAATAACTCACATGGTCTTAAATGTCGGTTATGGTTATCTCCCTACAAAATAAATGGTTCATATGTTATTTACATGATTGATTATACATGCATTGCACTATATTTCATACTACATTAATATTCTATGTTTCTTCAATGTTCTCATGCATACCTACATACTTAGTACATTCAAAGTACTAACACATACTCTATTGACTACATGATATCACCTTGTAGGACTGGCCTTGCTCCACATTCACCTCCACGTGGCTAGTTGATTCGTTAAAGGCTACATAGTTGGTGAGTTACCATGTTTCGGGAACAAGATCCCCTTTTCCTTTTATGGCTTATGACATGTATAAAATTTTGGTTATATTTGGGTAAATTTGAAACTATATTTGAGGGTGAGCTAGGGACATGTCTTAGCCTCCACCAAGTCTATTAGTAGAGATATGTTGGGATGAAATGTATGATGGTCTAAGATTGTTTTTAGATTTTATTCTATGTCGTTTCTCTTAGTCCCATTATACCATTTATTTATTCTTGTATTGAATGTTATTACATATGAAAAACTAAATGAATGCTAAGAGGGTTGGGTGAGGGACCTCCGAGAGTCTGATTCACTGTGTCACGTCTAGGCTCTAGGCCCTAGGCTTGGGTCATGAAAAACTTGGTATCAGATCTTGAGGTTTTGAATGGTCCTCGGAGTCCAACATACCTCATCAAGTAGGGTCTTATTCATGGTTGTGAAGCATGCCACAATGATGAATAGAAGACTATGCTACATTTAGGAAAGTTTTCATTTTTTTCATATTCATGTTGTGCCCTAAAGTCATCCTAAGAATTTCTCTAACTAACGCATCATTTTATGTCATCTAGATCATACCTCCAAGAAGAGTGCTTCCACCTAGAGCAAGGGTTGATGGTGAGGACCAAGCTCCTTCTGTTCCCGAGGCTCCACATCATGAGGAAGGAGTTACACATGTGGAATTCTAAAATGTCATTACTTTGTTGGCTCAAGCCATAGCCAACCAAACTAACCAAGGCATTGTTCCTTCTCCTCCTCCATAAGTTCCTACTCTGGATTCTAGAATTCAGGGACTTTAAGAGATTGAATCGTGCCTACTCTGGCTTCTAGAATTCAGGGACTTTAAGAGATTGAATCCGCCTGAGTTTGATGGTTATAAAGTAGAGGACCCTATGGAGTTCATTAAGGAGGTTTACTAAAATGTGGCTATCATGGGTGTGCTTCCAAATCAGAAGTCCAAATTAGTAGCCTATCAACTAAAAGGCATGTCAAGGGTTTGGTATAAGCAATGGGTCGTTGATAGGGTGAGGGCATGGGGACAATAGAATGGAAAGATATCAAGAGTGCCTTGTTAGATCATTTCTTTCCTTTGGAGCTAAGGGAGGCAAAGATTCAAGAGTTCATCAACCTTTGCCAAGGGAGTATGAGTGTGAGGGAGTATCCCTTTAAATTCACTAAATTTTCTAAGTATTCTCCTTTCATGGTCTCCGACCTAAGGGCAAGGATGAACAAGTTTATTTTTTGTGTTTCTAGTTTGGTATCCAAAGAGTGCAAGACGGCTATGTTGGTCCAAGAGATGGACATCCCCCGACTCATGACATATATTGAAAAAATTAGGGAAGAGAAGTTGAGGGAGAGGTAAAGATGGTTTAAGAAGGCTAAAGTTGATGGTGGAGGGTTCAATCCTCAAAGATCCAGTTATGGTGGTAGTGGAAAGGGCCAAGATGGGCAATGATTTATGGGGCAAGGTTCCACCAATATTCCTCCTCTAAGATTCAACAAGGACAAGGGTCCAATTCCTATGGTTCCAAGAGAGAATGTTGGTGCTCAAGCTTTCCCCGCTTGTAAGAACTGTGGAAAGACTCATAAAAGGGAATGCTTAGCCAGCTTTAATACATGCTTTAAGTGTGGTAAACTGGGTCACCATGCTAGAGATTATAGAGGTAGTGGTGGTAGGACTCAAGGCCAAATTGATCATGGTCAACAAGCTCAAGGAGGTGGCTAATGCACCAACAACTTTTATGCTTTTTATGGGAGACAACAGGTTGAGGAAGCACTGATGAGTCGGGAATTTGGACTCATTTATAGCTCAAAAAATAAGAAATTAGTGTCCTCTTTACCTTTGTTATGTCCAAAACTGACTCTAAAGTATTATTTGTAGATGCAAGGAGTTGAGGATCAGTCATGAGATAAACATTAAAGAAAAGATCTAAAGAAGGATAAAATTGAGCAAAATGGAAGTTGAAGCTTGCAAAGAGCTATTTGTGAGTCACCAAAGGTGTCAACAGTTCGCCAATCATATCAGAACTCAAGTCTAACAACTTGAGCAGTTTGGTGAGGAAAATAGAAATTTTGGCGATACACTGAGTTGATATAGGCAAGTTGCATCCCGCTCTCTTAAAAGTATTGGAAGATAAGCATGAACAGAATATTAGAAAGACGAGTAGGTGATAGACTCAGCAACTCGCAAATCAGTAAAACAAGATATTTCGAGCTCGTCCAAAAGATCAGAGCTTTAGGGAAACAAAGTGACTAAAAAACTATGCAAGAGGTGAAAAGAGTGACTTATAAAACTTGCCGGCGTGAGTGATTGAGCTTGCCTAATTGGATATTATGAACTGAAGGAGAAATGCTTTATAAGGCGAGACAAAATATATGAGAGGTGATTCGCCGACCACTTTGGCGAGCACAACTAACGTCACCAAAATTATCCTAAGTAACAGTTTTGCCTAAAGTTTTGCATGCTATAAGTAGATTTTTCAAAGGCAAATGTGGGACATTTTTTTACTGCTAAGACTCAAAAACAAGAACCTTGAATCTATCTTGGAGTTTTGGATTTTATTTTTGAGATTTTTGTTTTGGGCATTGTGATTTGAAGTTGTTAACTTACTGAATTGAATGGAGAACAATTACTTTGGTAAAACTCTCTTTAATTTCTCAGTGTAGCTAAACCCCATACTTCTAGTGGGGCGAGGAGGGGGGTGCTTATGTAGTTAATTTGTTGTTTTAGGATCTGGGTTTTGTATTCATCTCAAGAATTATTAATTCGATATGGGTTTTGTTAATTTAACATGTTTCATTTATGATTTATGGTTGCAAACATATGTCTATGTTAGACCTTTATGTCAGCCCCGAGAGGGTGATATAAAGTCGTTAGCTTAACAAATAGCCATTGATAGTGGATTTGAACGTATCAATTATAATCTCGCTCGAGAGAGAAAGTTTTGCTAAGTATCAGATTAGTTGTGTTAATACCCTTGTCTAGGCTTGAGAGAGCTAGCATGGATAGATGACTAGTGATTGGGAGATGCTTTTCATATGATTGATTAATATTTGCCTATCCATTGACAATTACGAAATTGAGCTATTCAATTACCCTTATCTGAATATTATAATTAACTATGCACCTACCCTAGAAGTCCTTTCTACCTTTTTACAACCCAATTAGCGTTGCTTATGTTGATGTTGAATCTAGTTAACTCTCAAAAATTTGATAATGAAAGTTATAGATTTAATTTATGTTACAATTTAATATTTTTTATGCTATTAAAGTCTAGAACACATTCTTAATTCATGATTAATGTCTATTCCTAACCATTCCTTATGGGATTAGACCCTGACCTCACATGTTGGGTTTATATTCCTAACGAATGTCTACACTCAAAATTGAAGTATAGTTTGAGCATTATCAAAAATGGCACCGATTCAGGGTAATGATGATTAGATTTCTTTTAGTGAAGTGGTTTGTGATCTAGTTATTTATAGTAGGACTACTTTACTATTGTTTGTTTGTCTTTGATAGATGAAGAAATGAGTGTTAATTAAAGTAATTCTGTAGACATGAATGATGACATTGGGAATTTACACGATGTGACTGTTGATCAAATGGGTAGTGTTGGAGCTATAAGGTTACCCCCTAATGTGGGTAACACTAACTTTCATGTCACAGATACTATATTATAGTTGTTGCAAATGAAAGGGTTCTTTGGAGGCCTCGCTCACGAGGATCCTCATGATCATATCCAAAATTTAATGTATGTATGCATCCCCTTCTCATTTAAAAACATCTCACAAGAGTCTATCCGATTAAGGTTGTTGCCTTTCTATCTTATGGGGAAACGGCCAAATGGCTAGCAGAACTATCACAGGATTTAATTACCTTATGGGATGAACTCACTACAACATTCTATGAGCAGTTTTTCCCCATCTAAGATGATGAAACTAAGAGACAATATTCAAAACTTCAAATGGATTGATGGAGAACCGCTACATGAAATGTGGCTTAGGTTTCAAAAACAACTGCTGCAATGCCCAACACATGGGCTGCCTCACAATGCATTATTCCAATATTCCTACCGTAGTCTTGATACGGTAAGCAATGGGGTAGCAGACCAGCTCATTAGGGGTGGCCTTATGCGCCAACCTATCGCTATTGCCTCTTCTTTGCTTGATGAAATAACAAAGATTAATCATGATTGGCACACCCGAGAGGATCATATATCTCCTCTTCATGTTGGGATGACTAAAGAGTATCTTGAGAAGGACCATGCATGGGATGAGAACATGGCAAAATGATGACCCAACTAGATTTTCTCTCCAAACATGTTATGGGGGAGGCTACAAAGCGGTTAATGCAAATGTTAGAGTAAGCCCAGAAGATGCCAAATTCTATGTCATGTATAATGAAGTACAATTTTTAGCAAATCAGTTGGAGGGTTCCTAACCAATCTATCCAAGGTCGGGTGGGAACCATGTTGTACCAAAGAGCATGACAATAGTTGGAGATATAGGGATTGGCATGACAGAGGTAATGCTTGGAGGGATGGTAATGGTGATCATGATAGATATGTTCATCCTCATCAAAATCCTAAAGCGGTGAGTGATGATCCAAAAAGTTTTCGTACAGAGGACATGCTTGCCAGAATTTTGAACAAAGTCGAGGGGTTGGACAAGGTGTTGAAGGAGATAAAATCTGATATCTCTTCTTTAAAACAAATAGTCACTTTGCATTCAGTTTTAATTAAGCAACTGGAAGCTCAAATAGGTCAGATCTCAGCTCATCCTAACCCAAGGCCGAAGGGAGGTCTCCCAAATGATACCGTTGTTACTCCTAAGAAAGACAATGCACAATGCATGGCTATTTTGAGAAGAAGTGGAAAGGTTGTCGGTGAGGAAGTTCCAACTAATGAAGCAACAAGTTTAGCCAAAGGGAAGACTAGGGTACTCAAAAAGGATGAGCTATCCGAATATCTCAATAATGATCAATTCGATGAAGTGAAAGATGCACCAACAGAGATTGATTCCGGTGTGTCTCCAATGTTCAATACGGGTGTTATTCCACCGATGGTTTCTTCAAAGCCACTTCCAAAAGTAAAGCCTCATTTCCCTTAATGTTTGAAAAAAAAAAGATGAAGATATAAAGTTTCAAAAGTTCCTCTCGGTCTTCAAGACCCTTTCTATAAATTTGCCATTGATTGAAACACTATTGGAGATGCCTAGGTATGCCAAGTTTATGAAGGAGCTTGTGATGAAAAAATTTAATATGGACTTCGAAACTATCAAAGTATCTCACTTCTCTAGTGTGATTATGTCAAGCAACATTGTGTTGAAAAGAGATGATCCAGGGGCGTTCACAATTCCATACACTATAGGGTTATACCAATTCTCTAAGGCACTTTGAGATCTAGTTGCAAGTATAAATTTAATTCCCTATGCCATTTTCAAACTACTCGGGTTGGGTGAACCCTAGCCAACTACTATGCGATTACTCATGGCCGATCGAACAATCAAGCATCCCATTGGTATTCTCTATGATATCTTGGTAAAGGTTGAAAAATTAATTTTTTCTACGGATTTCATCATCCTCGATTGTGAAATTGATATGGAGGTGCCTATTATTCTTGGCAGGCTGTTCTTGTCTACGAGATGAGCTTTGATTGATGTGGAGAGTGGTGAACTAAAATTTAGGGTAAATGGTGATGTCATGACCCGAATCTGGGTGCGATGGCACTCATCTCAACCCACCGAGATAAGTCAGCCTAAAACTCAATGGAAAGTGAATGCAGAAGTAATTAAGATATAGTGAGGCTTAACTTATTCAAAGATAAATAAATAATCTCAAATTCCCCCAAGACTGATTGTCACATATACAAGCCACTAATACATTGACGAAGTAAGAAAGGAAAATACAGTCACAATGTCTTTGTCTCTAGAATAGGACTAAAAACATATTAACAAGTAAGAGGTGTCCGCTAGATGGATGTAACAACTACCTCAACACTCGGAATGATAGCCGTGGATGTAGTATAAAATAGTAGGAGATCAAGCAGGTCCGGGCTCACAACCTACACAAGAGTAGAAGCAAGGGGTAAGTACCAAACAACATGGTACTCAACAAGTGGACAACTAAAACTAAGCAAAGCTCAATAGATACAAGTACTCCTGTCCTCCCAACCGAACCTCCTTAACTACAACCTGCATAAAACCAGCCAAACTTTACACTTATACAATAATAACAGTAATACAGTCTATGAATACTCATCAATAGTCTCATCAATGAATCATATCAAGTCAAGTTCAGCATATACAGAGCAATAAGTAGTAAACAAAAATTCACAAATATCAATAAAATGCGATGCAATGCAATGAGATGATGTATGTCTGTCCTATCAGTACACATCCGATGAACTATAGTCTGGAACCCATGATGGACATTTTTGTCTATGTAACCTACCATGGAGCGTGTGGCCCATCCCCTCAATATATATATCCTACCACAGAGCGTGTGTCCCGACCCTTTTATTTCATAATAATACCTACCACAGAGCATGTGGCCCGACCCCTTTGTTTTATAATACCTGCCATGGAGCGTATGGCCCGACCCCTTTGTTTTATATCATTTTTAGTCTCAACACAATATGTCAGAACTAATGCAATTAATTTATACTCATATAATTCACGATAATAACATGACAACAATAGTAATTTTTCCTATCTCACATTGACATAGTCATTTCACATGTCCAAAATAAATTCATAATCACAATATATCAATTTCACCAATATATGTCATTAGATCACTATTTTATACCCCTCATCTCCATTTTTAAGGCCAATCATACAGTCAATAATCCAATCCAATTTTCATTACTCTCTAGTACACATAACACGGAAATACAAGCATCTACAAGCTTAAACTGAGGTTTAGAAATTCATTTGCTTTAATTAATCAAGCAATTACTCCAGTACTTGACCCTTCCCTTTTCGTTGGGCCTCCAAATAAGTATAATCTAATCAAATAAATAACCACAATAAGATTTTGAAACTAACAACACCCATATTATTATATATCTAGCCTAGACCCAAAACCTACCCAAATCTATAATTAAGTTCCTAATGTTGATGTCAAATAACATGTCAACTCTCATATTTCTAAATTTTAAGCCTAGGGTTAGGTTCTAATATCCCCAATATCATAAATTTAATGGAATTCATAAAATATAATATACCTAATATTTAATTATCTATCTCAATATATCAAAATTCGGAAACTAACTCATTCTATGTCATTGAAGTCAAATCTAATTTTTTTTTCTGATTATGTTCACTCATGATAAAATAAACCCACATGTCAAATTTAAGCTAAAACGGATCATTATTCGACCCCCATATCAAGATTTTTTATGAAGAACCCTAGGGTCATATTTTCTTATTTCAGCATTGTTTCTCCACCAATATACCCTAAAAATATATTCATAATCACATGAAAATTTAATGGAAAGGATGAAAATAATTACCTTGACGCTTTGGAATGAAAATCTCTATTTTTCTCTTCTCCTTTATTTTTATTTTCCCCTTTCTTTTCTTTCTTCCTCCGTATTTCTTTTTCCAATTTCTGCATTAGTTTCTCATTTTCGCCGCTTCCAATTTCTGCTTCACATCTGTGGCTTAATGCCATCAGAAATTATGTATATATATTATTATGTTTTTCTTTTCTTTTATTATTATTTATTTCCTTCTTTTTCTAATTAATTAGGTACTAAAGTAACAAACCCCACTAACCTATTTTAATAAATATAAGAAAAGTGGTATAAGTATTAAATAAATGAATACTTTAGCCCACCAATTAAATTAATTCTCTAAAATTATCCCTCAACTAATTAACCGAAGTTACCGAAAGGTCTAAAATTTTCAACTTAAATATACGGAAGGAGGCTTTTATGAAGGGAAGAAGACTCGTTCTCAAAATAACCTAACGGGTCATTACAGGTGAGGAGGCCACTTTTAATGTTTGTAAGTCAATAAAATAACCTAGTCATCTTTATGTCATCTCCGTGATCGACGTTATGAATGAAGCCGTGGAAAGTGTACAAGAAGTTTCTAATGTTGGAGAGTCGTTAGAGGCAGTGTTGCTGAATTATAATAGGGAAGAAATTCCTGACTATGATGAAGTGGTGGCAGCACTTACGAGTATTGGTTCCTACCCCAAAAGCCATGTACGGTTAGAGGATTGATTTGTAGAATAGAGACTCACCACCTGCCAAGCCATCTATAGATGAACCGCCAAAGCTTGAACTTAAGGTACTTTCATCTCCTTTGCAATATGGGTTTTTGGGGGCCAGTTCTACATTACCCACCATAATAGCTGCTGATAAAGTTGAGGAGCAAGTGAATGCTCTTGCCAGCGTGTTATAGAAATTCATCAAAGATATTGGGTGGACAATTGCCAACATTGTACGCATCCCTCGTGGTGTGTATACATATAAGATTAAACTGGACAGTGATAGTAAGCCTAGTATGGAGCACCAAAAAAGATTAAACCCTCCAATGCAAGAAGTGGTGAAGAAAGAAATCCTTAAGTGGCTCGATGCTAGTGTTGTGTATCTCATTGCCGATAGCAAATGTGAGATCCCAGTGCAATGCGTTCCTAAAAAGAGTGGCATGATAGTCGTACTGAATGAAAATAATGTGCTTGTATCAATGCAACTGGTAATCAGTTGGAGATTATGCATTGATTATTGAAACCTGAATGCGTACACGAAAGACCATTTCCCTATGTCTTTCATAGATCAAATATTGGATCGTCTTGCAGGTCGGGGTTGGTATTGCTTTTTAGATGGATACTCTAAGTATAACCAAATTTCTATTACTCCTAAAGATCAAGAGAAGATTACTTTCATGTGCCCATATGGCACTTTTGCTTTTAGGAGGATACTTTTTAGGTTATGCAATGCTCCGGCGACATTTCAAAGATGTATGTTCTCAATTTTTGCCAACATGGTAGAAGACACCATGGAGGTCATTATGGATGATTTCCTGTTAGTGGGGGATACATTTGATGCTTGTATTGAACATCTTAGTCAAGTGTTGAAAATATGTGTCAAAACAAATCTTGTGCTAAACTAGGAGAAGTACCACTTTATGGTGAAAGAAGGTATAATATTGGGCCACAAAATTTTGGGACATGGGATTCAAGTGGACCAAGCGAAGTGGAAGATATTGCATGTTTTTCTCCTCCTAATCGGTAAAGGGTGTCCAAAGTGTAAGACCCCGTAAATTGAAAAGTTGGAACCAAAGAGGAAAGTCTCAAAATCTGGAACCCATCTATGTGAATGATCCCTATATGGCTCATAGGTCCTTCAATGGATCATAAGGTTGGGTCATATAAACCACTCAAGAGAGGTTCTATGACCTCCCAGGATGAGTCATCCTCTAGAAGACGGGTCGTAGAAACCCCTCGTATGCTAAGTTCGTAGGCAAAGTTTCAAGGACCTCTCAGGGAAAAGTCTATGAGCCCAAGGAATGGCTGTTTCTTGGGGACGTGTCATATACATGAGCCGTTCATGAACTTTAGAGGCTTGAATATTTGTAGGTTTTGGGAAACCGCAAGACAAGCCAAGAAAACAGGCCATTTCCTTGAGAATGAGACATTTACACGAGTCGTTCCCAAACTTCAGAGACTATGTTTTAGGCCCTTTTCTCAGGCCTGCAAGAGGGTCATTTGCATGAATCATTGTTATGATGATGACCTGTATAAGGGCCCCGTAGGGCCAATTTTCCAGATTTAATGAAAGATAATTGTGTCTTTTCTAAAGTTCGGTTTAATGAACCTAGAAACTTTTATGGCCAAGTTCAAAGTCTGAAAACACTCTTCTCTTTAAGACCCCCTCCGATTCAATTCATTCTCTCAAAACTTCCAAGGTAAGAACTCACATGTCTCCTCAAGATTTCTCTCCAAATTCAAGCTAGGGTTTCCAACTTCTTCAAGGTTCTTTTTTAATTCCTAGTTAATTCAAGCAAGGTATATGGGTTTTCATCCATGGGTCCCTCCACCCTTGGAGCCCAAATATTTTCTCAATCTAGTATTTCAATTTAAAATTATAAAATCTTATGGGCTTTTATATGATGACTTTAAATGCATAGATTACAATATATTTAAAGTTTTCTTACACATATTGATGGATGTTGACTCTTGATTTTATGAAGTTATGATGTTATTAAAGTGCCTATATGAAGGCTTGAAAAGAGTTTTAAGACATATATGGTAGGTTGTTTTAAGAATGTGTATTTTATGCATTTCCATTACTCTCATGCATGTAAGAGTTCTTTAAAAGTATTGAAAGGTTTTTACGAAATGAATGTACCTAGTTTCTTATGATGAGGTAAAGTTGAAATGAAGTTTGAATCCAATGAATATTATAAAGTAAATTCTTATGAATGGGAATCTTTATGAAATGATTGATTGATGAAGGGATTCTTAGCCAAAGTAAGGTTTCAATGTGAAAGGACAATTCTCGTATTGAATCAAACGAAAGGTTTTAATGAGCTATTCCACCGATTGATGTTTTAATGCTAAAGTTACATTATGCTTATGCTATATTGATGTTTAAATGTTATTCCGTGGGACTTGACCTAGCATCGAATGTAGCATGTAGATAGGGGCTCAACCAAAGGGGTCCTTAAGTAAAGTCTCATATTGTATTAACTATGTCCCACTATAGGGGCCCTTGTGGGCTATTTTATGCTAGTAGATCCACAATTAGCCCTTAAAGTCAAAGTTAAAGAATAAATGTAAAGTTGACGGAGTTCTACCCAGCAAGTAGTCTCTATATGCCAATGTAGGGGTTTACATTGGATTCTATGTAATAGCTTGCATGGTCTTAAATATCAATTAAGGTCGTTTTCCCATAAAATGAATATTTTAAGGATTCATATGATGATTTCTTATGCATGCATTCACTTATCATATTGCATATACATGTCTCTCTCTTATGTTCTTTATTTCATAGCACACTCACATACTTAGTACATTCAAAGTACTAACGCATACTTTTGTCTATATGATATCACTATGTAAGAACCAACATCCCTCTATACTCTCTTCCCCATGGCTAAGTTGAACATTGAAGGCTATCACTTTGGTGAGTTCTCGTGTTCCGAGAATGACACTCCTACCTTATCTAGCTTATGCTATGTTTAGATATTTAAATTAAGCCATCATTGGGTGCTTCCTCTTTGTTTGTGAGGAAGAAAGATGGTTCGCTTCGGATGTGCATAGAATATCATCAATTGAACAAAGTAAACATTAGCAACAAATATACGTTCCCTTGGATAGATGATTTATTTGATCAATTGGAAGAAGCAAGTCATTTATCCAAGATTGGAGATCGATCTCCAATCTGGGTATCATCAACTAAGGCTAAGGGAGTGCAACATTCCCAAGACGATATTTTGGACAAGGTATGGTCACTTTGAGTTTGTAGTGATGTTATTTTGGTTGACGAATGCATCGGTGGTGTTTATAGATCTAATGAATAGGGTTTTCAAGCATTACTTAGATACTTTTGTGGTGGTCTTCATTGATGATATTTTGATTTACTCCCGGAGTGAGGAAGAACATAAAAATCATTTAAGGGTTGTGCTTCAAACCTTGAGGGATAGGCAATTGTTCGCCAAGTTTTGTAAATATGAGTTTTGGTTGAAAGAGGTGGCTTTTCTTGGTCACATAGTGTACAGTGATGGGATCAAGGTTAACACTAAGAAAACGAATGTGGTGAGAAATTGGCCTATATCATTGTCTCTTTCAGACATTAGGAGCTTTTTGGGTCTATCCGATTATTATAGAAGGTTTATTGAAGGGTTCTATTCTATGTCATCTCTGATGATGGAACTAACTCAAAAGAAGGCAAAGTTCCTATGGATGGATGAGTATGAAAAGAGTTTCCAAACTTTAAAAAAGATTGACTTACCTCTACCCCTATCTTGACTCTACCCGAAGGGTTAGAAGGGTTTGTGGTTTATTGTGATGCTTCAAAGATTGATTTTGTTTATGTCTTAATGCAAAATGGTAAGTTTATAGACTATGTTTCTAGACAATTGAAGGTGCATGAACGTAACTACCCTAACCTACCCATGGTCTTGAGTTTGGGCGGTTATATTTGGTTTAAAGATTTGGCAGCATTACCTCTATGGAGTACATCTAGATGTGTTCACTAATCACAAAAGTGTCCAATATGTGTTCACTCAAAAGGACATCAATCTAAGGCAAATGAGGTGGCTTGAACTCCTCAAGGACTACAACATAAGTATGAATTATCATCTGGGTAAAGCTAATGTGGTTGCCCATGCACTTAGTAGGGTGTCTATGGGGAGTGTGGCTTATTTTGATAAAGGGAAGAGAGAGTTGGTAAAGGATGTTCATCGATTGTCTATATTAGAGGTGAAGTTGAATTATTCTAATTATGGTGGTATATTTGTTCATATAGGGTTCGAATCATCTTTGATGGCGGATGTTAAGTCAAAACAAGACCTTGACCTGACATTTGTGGAGTTAAAAAAGTTAATGAAAGTAAATAAGGTACAACTCTTTTCCCAAAGAGGAGATGGAGTACTTCACTACCAAGGTAGATTATGTGTTCCGAATGTGGATGGTCTAAGGAGTTTGATCTTGAAGAAGGCTCGTAACTCTTCACATTCTATTCACCCTAGTTTGACTAAAATGTATCGAGACTTAACTGAGCTTTATTGGTGGGATGGCATGAAAAAGGACATACCACAGTTCGTGGCCGAATGCTCAAATTGCCAACAAGTCATGGACGAACAATAAATATCGGGTGGCCTAGCACAATACATTGAAATCCCAACTTTGAAGTGGGAAGAGGTGAACGTGAACTTTATAGTAGGTTTCCCTCACACTCAGAAACATCATGATTTGATTTGGGTGATTGTTGATAGAATGAAAATTTTGGCTCATGTTCTAACGGTCAAGACTTCTTATAGTGCCAAGGATTATGCTAAGTTATATATTCAGGAATTGGTAAGGTTGTATGGTGTGCCTTTGTCAATTATTTCTAATTGTGGTAGCCCATTCACTACTCACTTTTGGAGATCATTTCAAATGAGGTCTTAGCACTAAGATGAAGCTAAGTACCACATTCTATCCTCAAATCGATGTGCAAGCCAAACAGACAATTCAAACACTAGAGGATATGTTTAGGGCTTGTGTGTTGAATTTTAAGGAAAGTTGATATGACCATCTACCGCTTATTGAATTCACCTACAATGATAGCTACCACTCAAGTATTGAGATGGCACTGTTTCAGGCTTTGTATAGGAGGCGATGTAGGTCTCTGGTTGGTTTCAAAGTAGGTGGGATGACCTTGTTGGTTCCTAATTTGGTGCTTGATGCTTTGGAAAAGGTGAGAGTCGTTAGAGAAAGGCTGAAGATAGCTCAAAGTTGCGAAAAGTCCTATCCCCATACAAGGAGAAGAGATCTTGAGTTCAATGTGGATGACCGAGTATATTTGAAGGTTTCACCCATAAAGGGTGTAGTACGGTTTGGTAAGAAAGGGAAATTGAGCCCTAGTTATTTAGGGCCGTATAAAATCTTGAGATATGTTGGAAAGGTTGCTTATGAGTTGGAGTTGCCATTGGAAATGGACATGGTTCATCCGGTGTTCCATGTGTCTATATTGAGGAAATGTGTGGGTGATCCTAGTTTTTTTCTGTCATTGGAAGTAGTGAATGTTGAAGAAAACTTGACCTATGAAGAGGTTCCGGTTGAAATTTTAGATCTGTAAGTCAAGAGATTAAGGAATAAGGAAGTTGCATTCGTCAAAGTACTTTGGGGAAATCAACAAGTTGAAGCACTACATGGGAAGCAAAAGCGGATATGATGAAATGTTACCCTTATCTCTTTCACTCTACATAAACCTAAGGTACTAAGCTATTCATGATTTGTTTAAGAATCCTATGTTTCAGATTTTCCTAAGTCTTTATATGCATACATGTTCATGAAGTGAGTTTTAAAGTCATGTTTTATGCTAAGTTTAAAGATCTCATATTTTATGCATTTCAAAGTGTCATTGTATTCGTATTGGGTTGCTAGTCCTCATTCCATGTCATTTCTATGATAGTTAAATCTCATTCGATGACGAATGATCCCAAGGAAGAGATATTGTAAGACCATGGAAATTTGAAAAGTCCTAAACTGAGGATTAAAGGATGAAATCCCAGAGAAATGTAGAAAACTAGCACCAGGTGATGACCACGAAAGGTCATCATGAACCGTGGTACGCACTATGCTCATGGTGATCCACCATAGTGGTGATTCAGGAAATTAGTCTTATAGGGTAGGGCCCGCGACAAGGGACCACAGACCATGGTGAACACTACGAGTTGTGAAGACTTTCGTGGTGATCCCTCCCCATAATCCTCAGAAACTTTTCCAAGGCAAGGACCACGAGTGACGACCACAAGCCGTGGAGCTTTTCACGGACTATGGTGTGCTCCATGGTAGTCACTCCTGCAGGTGCTGCACCACGACCATATTTCACGTGTCGTGATGCCCTTCATGGACCGTGAAGGTCTCCGTGGAGGAAATTCAGAGACTTTCCTGCAAACCCCAAAATTTTCTCCTCCAAGTCATTTACCATAGGACACCACCACGGGCCCTAGTGAGCACCACGGATTATGATGGGTCATCCATAGAGTTAGTTTGGCCATTTTTTAAAAGGGGTATTTTAGTCTTTTTCTTTTATTGTCAAAGTATGGTCATTTTGGGGAATGAATTCACCTATATAAAGGACCCTAAGCCTTCCCATACTTATTTATTCTCACTCACATCCTAAGATCCAAAACCCTATCCTCTCAAGTTTCTCTCAAGTCTTCCTCTTCACCAAGAAAGCTAGGGTTTTCTTACAACTTCAAGTCTCCACTTTCAAGATTTCATTAGGGCTTTATTCTCCAAGGTATGTGGGTCTTATTCATGGGTTCTTCCATATATGGAGCCCAAGTATTTTCTAAACCTAGCAATTCAATTTTAAATGGTGAATTTTATGGGTTTTTATATTATGATTACAAATGCATAGATTATGGGATATTTGAAGTTTATCTACCTATTTTAGCTTATATTGACTCTTAATTTCATAAAATGGTGATTTAACAAATGACCTTATATGAAGGCATGAAAAGGAGTTTTAAAGTGTATTGATGGTTTGCTTAAAGATGTTTTAATTGATGCATTATATTACTCTCATGCATGCTAGCATTGATTTAAATGGTTTGAAAGTTGATTGAATAGAACCCACCTAGTTTCATTATGTTTCGATGAAGTTTGAATTGAAGGCGTTGACTCTAAAATAAATGCTTAAGAAAGCAAATGTCTATGATTAAAGGGAGTCTTATGAAATAAAAGAATGATAAAATAATGTATTCCACTTGTGAAAGGCCAATTCTCGCTTGTGTGAATCAAATGAAAGGTTTTACTGAGCTATTCCACCGAATGATGTTTTGATGATCTAAAGCTATGTAAATGATTATGTTCTTATGTTATATGAACTATTCCATGGGATTGACTTAGCACCGAATGGGGAATTGAGGTAGGATTAGGTAAGGGAATTCTAGTTGCAATCCCTTGTCTCATTAACTATATGCTAACATAGGAGCCCTTGTAGGCTTAGGCTAGTGGATGCACAAAATCCCTTAAAGTAAAAGTTAAAGAAATGAATGAAGTGGACCGAGTTCATTTCGGCAAGTAGTCTCCCCGTGCCAACGTAGGGGGTTATGTTTGATTCCATGTAATAGCTCACATGGTCTTAAATGTTGATTATGGTTATGTTCCCACAAAATGAATGTTTCACATGTTATTTACATGATTGATTATGCATGCATTGCACTATGTTTCATACTACTTTAATGTTCTAATATTTCTTCTATTTTCTCATGTATATATACATACTTAGTACATTCAAAGTCCTAACGCATACTCTATTACCTATATGATATCACCATGTAGGACTAGAGTTTCTCCATACTCACCTCCATGTGGCTAGTTAATTCGTTGAAGGCTACATAATAGGTGAGTTCCCATGTTTTGGGAACAACATCCCCTTTTCCTTTTCTAGCTTATGACATGAATAAACTTTTGGTTATCTTTGGGTACTTTTGAAACTACAGTTGAGGGTGATATAGAGACATGCCTTAGCTCCAGCCTAGTCTATTAGTAGAGGTATATTCAGACGAAATATATATTGATCTAAGATTGTTGTTGGATTTTATTCTATGTCGTTTTCCTTAGTACCATTATCCCATTTATTTTTGCTTGTATTGAATGTCATTACCTATAAAAGCTAAATAAATCCTAAGAGGATTGGGTAAGGGACCTCCAGGTATCTTATTCGCTATGTCACGTCTAGGCTCTAGGCTTTGGTCATGACATTTATAGTCTCTTTTCGATCTTTCACTTTGAAATCAAACTCTTAAAATAATAACACCAAATGAATCATTCTCAACTTAGCGTCTTTCTTTGCCATGAGGTATCTCAATGATGCATGATCTGTGTGTACAATGACTTTGGTACCGATCAAGTAGGATCTAAACTTGCGAGCAACTCTTGTTCGGTCATAGTGTAGTTTCTTTGGGCAACATTAAGGGATTTGCTAGTATCGTATATTGGACGTAGAATCTTCTCGCTCCTTTATCTTAGTACTATGCCAAATGCTACTCTACTTGTATCACACATGACTTCAAATGGCTGCTCCGAATCACATGTAATAATGATAAAAGCCGATACTAGCCTTTGCTTCAATTCCTTGAACACTTTTTGGTGTTATATCCCATATTTTATACCGTTGGATATTTTAAGGTAGCCGTGGTGAAGTTAAGGGAATGACCACCTTCCAAAATTTATTTTAATATACAAGTTGGCTATGAACATTAATAGTGTGGAAATATTGGGAAAGGCAAAGGGAAAAAAGGAAAATTCACAAAGTAGCCTATATATATATATATATGTTGATGACTTTTAAGTCATATTTATCCATACACTTCATCTACATTCAAGAATGATCTAGAAAAAAAAGAAGAAGAAACCTTAAGCTAGAAGAAAGAGGGCTACAAATTGGGAGAAACAAAGGTAAGTCCTCCGGTTTCGTTTCGTGAATTAATTATATAGGGTGCACCAAGATGTTATAAAGTTATTATTAATGAAACTTTATGGTTTGGAGCAGCCCAAAATGTTATAAAACAGCCCCGAAGTTTCAGCTGCGCTAAAGGAAATTCTGAGGCGAGTTCCGGCAAGTTTTGGCGAGTTTCGGGTAAGGTAAAGTTTCTCTTTAAAACTGGAGTTTATGATGATGATATGGGGTATATTACATGTATTAAATAAATTTTTAGTAGAAAAATCGCATAAGGATGCTTGACGATAGAAATAAACTAGATTAAAGTCGTAGTAGCTAAATCAAAGCTGCGTGTTGTATTGCCGTTGTGGTGCTGCGGATACAGCTGATGGGGTTGCATGTTGCAGGGATTTAAAGTGATTTAAAAAGGGTGTGGGTGCTTCTGGTTTCAGCCACACGACCCTCCATTTGATATGGTTAAAGATTTTGCGAAATAAAGATTAAAAACTCTATTTTTATATCGTAGTTGGGAGCTAGTTGTTTGGATCTTGTATTATGTAAAGTTGAAGTGAATTACTTATAAATATGTTTCTGGTTTTTGTTGTTGGTATGTTTGTTTACATTGTGGCTGAGTTGAAATCTCAGGGATGCTGAAACTATATGGGAAATGTTGTCCGATTTTTGGTAGCATCGGAACTAGTAACAAACTAATCGGGGGTAATGGATAAGGAAATGACTCCTATTAGTACTTGGTTGTAGAGTGAGATATTGGAAAGTGAAATACTATTAATCTTAGTATTACTTTCATTTCAATAGGTTAAGGAGGTATCAAGGCAAGCCGGATTTCAATTAATCCCAGAAAAGGTATGTGAAGCCCTTTCTTCTCTTGGCATGTCTTTGGCATGAGTAAATAGAGCTACCCTTTTTCCCTCTTGATATGCGCTTAACGTAAGTTATGATCTTATGATTATATATTTATGGTACCGAGTCCCTTGATGGGCCAAGTATGATATATGTTACTACCTAAGGATCGGGCCGTACGTTCCACAACACACACACATATATATATCTACCTAAGGATCGGGCCGTACGTTCCACAACACACACACATATATATATATATATATATATATATATATATAATGAATCTATGAGGGAAAGTAGAGGGTATATAAAGCTTATTCTCTTTCTTATTTTGGCATGAACCATAGAAAGCAATGGACGAAGAATGCACAAAGTCTACAAGAAGCTCTTATTCTTAAGTACACTAAGATGGCTAACGTTTTTAATTTCCTAGAACTTATGTCCTTTTGCCTCTATTCATGTAAAAGTGTCCAACCATCCTAAGTTGTTATAATTTAGGTTGTGGTATAAAGCATGACCCTTATTCACTCCTTTATGCTAGAACCCTTCTAATAATTGAACTATGGCTTCTCAAGTTTTTCTATACCTTGGGAAGTAGTAAGTAGGTAAAGTTAATCTTTTTTTTTGGTATGAACTTTATGAAACAAATAGATAAAGTATGGGTAGTCCCAAGGAATCCCCATTCTCAAGGCCACTAAGATGGCCATTTTCTTGACTTCCAAAAGATATTTTATTACACCTTGATATGAGTAGATGACTCCAAAGGTGCTACTTTGATACAAACCATAAGGACACTCCAAAGGTACTTGTTATGGCTATTGTCTTAATTTTTGAGTGATAGTTCATTTTGATTATTTCAACAAGTCTCTAATGATGGTTTAAACTGCATATGGTTACTCACTACTCCACTCATATATATTGTGATACATCTTTCATCGAGTCCCAGGCCGGCTGTAATATAATTATATGATAAATGGATCATGCCGAATGCTCCTCAGTATTATTATATGATATATAGATTGGGCTGAATATTCCTCGACATTACTATATGATATATGGATCGAGTCGAACGTTCCTCGGCATTACTATATGATAAATGGATCGGGCCGTATGTTCTTCGGCATTATTATATGAGATACCACTAATAGCACATAGATGCTTATGATAACAGAGTGATGTGGTTGTTACATCAGGTCCCCAAATGGGCTGAGTACCGTATGTGATGATAGTATGTACGACTTTATTTTATGAGATGCAGGTACAGTGGTTTGTTGAATGTTATACTTGCCCCCTGTATCCCTATGTTAGTTGTGCCCTCCTTTTGATGTTTTATACTTTACATACTCAGTGCATATGTAGTACTGACCCTCTCTTTCTAGGGGGTTGCATTTCATGCTCGCAGGTACAGACGCGCGCTTTGGGGATCCGCTTGCTTAGGATTCCACTCAGCAAATTTGGTAGAAGCTCCATTGAATCAGAGCTAATTTTTGATACTAAACCTTCTATGTATATATATTTGTTTGATTATGGGTACGAAGGGGGCCCTGTTCCGCCTTATGTTAGTGTTCTTACTCTTAGAGGTCAGTGGACATGTACGTGGGTTATGTATACATGTACGTGGGTTGTGTATATATGTACATGGGTTGTGTATACATGTACGTGGGTTGTGTATATATGTATGTGGGTTGTATATGTATGTGTGAATAGTTGTGCCTATATGTTACGATAACCTCGTCGGCTTATATATTGTCTTGCTTGTTGGCAAGATATGACTCAAATAGGAGACATGTTTACTTATAGTTAGCAGGGGTATATGCGAGTGTCCAGTTTGGGCACACGTCACGGCCCATGGGGTTGGGTTATGATAAAAGTGGTATCAAAGCGGTCCTTCCTTAGAATTTCTATAGACCGTGTCTAGTAGCGTCTTGTTTATCGGTGTGTTGTGAACCACCTCTATAAACAAGAGGCTACAGGACATTTAGGATGTTATCTTTCTTTCTTGTCTTAGATCTTACGATAGAGTTGTGTTCTTAGGATGACCTTTCACTAATCTACCCTTATGGTTGCAGTAATGCCTCCGAGGAAAGCAACAACCACCCAGAATGGCAAGTCGGCAGTGGGGGAAACCAGTCAGGCCCCGAGAGTTACTAGGGCTCGTTCCTAGACTATGCCGAGGATTGTGCCTCAGTTGGAGAGTTCTACTATGCCGCCACCTCCAGAGGAGTTTGGGGCAGCAGCCGCAGGTCCTGAAGCCCCAGTACCGGAGCCTCCATCCCCACAGCAAGGGGCGGGGGATAGAGCTATAAGAGATGCAGTATAGTTGTTGACCGGACTAATAGCAGGACAAGCTCGTAGGCATGACCTAGATGATGCAAACAGATAAGGCAGCTTGAGGGTCCGTGACTTCCTAGCCTGCAATCCCCTGGAATTTCATGGGTCAAGACCTGTAGAGGATCCACAGGAGTACACTCGATAGATGCGGTGCACACTGTGAATCATTAGGGCCTCGGAGACTAAGTCGGTTAAATTGGCTTTATATCGGCTGCGTGACGTAGCTGCTAACTGGTATGAGTTGTGGGAATTATCAAGGGGCGAGGGTGCTCCTCCAGCTGAATGGGATGAGTTCGTAGAAGTCTTTGTTAGACATTTTCTGCCTCCAAAAATGAAATGAGCTAGAGTTGATAAATTCTTATAGTTGAAATAGAATGGTAGGAGCATTAGAGACTATAGCCTTGAGTTTGACTCATTGGTAAGACATGCGCCCACTATTGTGGCCGATATTGCTAATAGGGTACATCGCTATGTGATGGGGCTAGATTGTCACTTGATTGATAGTTGTATGGCCATGTCTTTTCAGTAGGCATGGATATTGCTCGGATACAGGCATATGCACAAGGAGTGGAGGATCGGCATAGAGGGCGTCAATCTGACCGAGATTATGACAGAGAACAGGGAAAGAAAACTAAATTAGCTAGTTATTATGGTTATTTTCGAGGCGGGCAACCTCAATAGTATAGCAGATATCCTCCTCAATCAGCCTAGAGTGAACCCCTACAGTTTGTAGGCAGGAGACTTGATAGCGCCGAGTATACGAGTGCTGAACAAAGCTCCAGGGTCTCAGGCTCACAGATGAATAGAGGTAGTTGTTTCACTTGCGGTCGTCAAGGCCATTTTATGAGAGATTGCCCACTTAAGAGTAACCTGGTTGGTGCAACTCAGCCTACTAGATTGATGGCTAGTTCTTCTTTTTCTGTAGCTATACGCCCTATGGGTCGGGGTATGCAGGTACCAGCAGGCCGTGGTAGAGGCCGTGGGGGAGCTTCCAGTACTAGTGGTCCTTCGAATCGCATTTACGCCTTAGCTAGCAGATAGGATCAGGAGGCGTCACCAAATGTGGTAATAGGTATATTATCAATTTTCTTCCGGAATATATATGCACTGATATTGGGAGCCCTGTGAGGCAATGTTAGTATTTCCTGCGTGTAGGTTTTTGAGATGGTAAGAAATATAGAGGAAAATCTGCCAAAATTTTCCAAAAAATGAAAAGAGAATGAGATATGGGGTTGTAGTGTGTCTTGAAAGGTCGTGTCCACCGTAATGATAAGATTTGACTAAACTACAAGTTTGGCTGACCTCGAGTAATGAGTTAATTACTGACTTGACGGCAATAGTAATTGGGAGATCAATGCTGGTATGGTAGAAAGGGACTTAGAAAAGACTTGTGATACTAAAAGATGCTTTAGAGAGGACTAGTATATCTTAATAGATGAATATATGAAGGCACCGACTGAATTGATAAACAGGGAGAAATTGTGATGAGTTATAGCTAAAGGAGTAATGGTGTGATTGAGACAAGAGTACAAGGGAAAGAGAATGGTGATGGATATGAAGTATGAATAAAACAACTTGTGAGATATTATATTGTGAAGGGTAGCAAGGCTATACTTGACTAAGGGTTAAAACATTGGCAACAGGGTTATTGGCTACTGATAATATGACATACAAGTAGCATAAGGGAGAGAATAAGAGATCTTTCCTATGTTAGAATATAAGAGAACTTAAGAGTAAGTAAAGAAAGCGAAACAAGTATAAGTTATTGCAATAGAAAGAAATTTCCCCTGTAATATATAAGATCTTGAAAGCGAAACAAAGTATGAGTTTTGGTTCACATTCGAGGACGAATGTTCTAAAGGGGGGAGGATGTTATATCCTGTATTTTATACTGTTGGATATTTTAAGGTAGCCATGGTGAAGTTAAGGGAATGACCATCTTTCAAAATTTATTTTAATATACAAGTTGGTTATGAACATTAATAGTGTGGAAATATTGGGAAAGGCAAAGGGCAAAAAGGAAAATTCACAAAGTAGACTATATATATATATGTTGATGAATTTTAAGTTATCTTTATCCATACACTTCATCTACATTCAAGAATGAACTAGAGAAAAAAAAAGAAACCTTAAGCTAGAAGAAAGAGGGCTACAAATTGGGAGAAAAAAAGGTAAGTCCTCCAGTTTCTTTCTGTGAATTAATTATATAGGTTGCACCACGATATTATAAAGGTGTTAGAAATAAAAATTTATGGTTTGGATCATCCCAAAATGTTATCAAACAGCCCCGAAGTTTCATCTGCGCTAAAGGAAATTCCGAGGCGAGTTCCGACAAGTTTTGGCGAGTTTCGGGTAAGGTAAAGTTTCTATTTAGAACTGGAGTTTATGATGATGTTATGGGGTATATTATATGTATTAAATAAGGTTGTAATTAGAAAAATCGCATAAGGATGCTTGGCGATAGAAACAAACTAGATTAAAGTCGTAGTAGCTAAATCAAAGTTGCGTGTTGTGTTGCCGTTGTGGTGCTGTGGGTGAAGATGGTGGGGTTGCATGTTGCAGATATTTAAAGTGATTTAAAAAGGGTGTGGGTGCTGCTGGTTGCAGCCATACGACCCTCTATTTGGTATGGTTAAAGATTTTGCGAAATAAAGATTAGTTGGGAGGTAGTTGTTTGGAGCTTGTATTGTGTAAAGTTGAAGTGAATTACTTATAAATATGTTGCTGGTTGTTGTTGTTGGTATGGTTGTTGACATTGTGGCCGAGTTTAAATCTCGGAGATGTTGAAGTTATATGGGAAATGCTGCCCGATATTCGGTAGCATCGGAACTAGTAACAAACTAATCGGGGGTAACGGATAAGGAAATGACTCCTATTAGTACTTGGTTGTAGAGTGAGATATTGGAAAGTGAAATACTATTAATCTTAGTATTACTTTCATGTCAATAGGTTAAGGAGGTATCAAGGCAAGACGGATTTCAATTAATCCCGACAAAGGTATGTGAAGCCCTTTCTTCTCTTGGCATGTCTTTGGCATGAGTAAATAGAGCTACCCTTTTTCCCTCTTGATATGCGCTTGACGTAAGTTATGATCTTATGATTATATATTTATGGTACCGAGTCCCTTGATGGGCCAAGTATGATATATGTTACTACCTAAGGATCGGGCCGTACGTTCCACAACACACATATATATATATATATATATATATATATATATATATATATATATATATAATGAATCTATGAGGGAAAGTAGAGGGTATATAAAGCTTATTCTCTTTCTTATTTTGGCATGAACCATAGAAAGCAATGGACGAAGAATGCACAAAGTCTACAAGAAGCTCTTATTCTTAAGTACACTAAGATGGCTAACGTTTTTAATTTCCTAAAACTTATGTCCTTTTGCCTCGATTCATGTGAAAGTGTCCAACCATCCTAAGTTGGTATAATTTAGATTTTGGTATAAAACATGCCCCTTATTCACTCCTTTAAGCTAAAACCCTTCTAATAATTGAACTATGTCTTCTCAAGTTTTTCTATACCTTGGGAAGTAGTAAGTAGGTAAAGTTAATCTTCTTTTTTTTGGTATGAACTGTATGAAACAAATAGACGAAGTATGGGTGGTCCCAAGGAAGCCCCATTCTCAAGGCCACTAAGATGGCCATTTTCTTGATTTCTAAAAGATATTTTATTATGCCTTTATACGAGTAGATGACTCCAAAAGTGCTACTTTGATGCAAACCATAAGGACACTCCAAAGGTACTTGTTACGGCTGTTGTATTAATTTTTGAGTGATAGTTCATTTTGATTATTTCAACAAGTCTCCAATGATAGTTTAAATTGCATATGGTTACTCACTACTCCACTCATATATATTTTGATACATCTTTTACCGAGTCCCGAGCTGGCTATAATATAATTATATGATAAATGGATCGGGCTGAATGCTCCTCGGTATTATTATATGATATATGGATTGGGCCAAATGTTCCTCGGCATTACTATATGATATATGGATCGGGTCGAATGTTCCTCGGCATTACTATATGATAAATGGATCGGGTCATACGTTCCTCGGTGTTATTATATGAGATAGCACTAATAGCACATATATGCTTGTGATAACAGAGTGATGTGGTTGTTACACTGGGTCCCCGAATGGGCAGAGTACCGTATGAGATGATAGTATGTATGACTTTATTTTATGAGATGCAAGTATAGTGGTTTGTTGAATGTTATACTTTCCTCCTGCATCCCTATGTTAGTTGTGCCCTCCTTTTGATATTTTATACTTTACATACTCAGTATATATGTCGTACTGACTCCCTCTTTCTAGGGGGTTGCGTTTCATGCCCGCAGGTACAGGCGCGTGTTTTGGGGATCCGCCAACTTAGGATTCCACTCAGCAAATTTGGAAGAAGCTCCATTGAATTAGAGCCGAGTTTTGGTACTAAACCTTCTATGTATATATATTTATTTGATTACGGATACGGCAGGGGCCCTGTCCCATCTTATGTTACTGTTCTCACTCTTAGAGGTCGGTGAACATATACGTGGGTTGTGTATACATATACGTGGGTTGTGTATACATGTACATGGGTTGTGTATACATGTACGTGGGTTGTGTATACATGTGTATGGGTTGTATATGTATATGTGAACAGTTGTGCCTATATGTTACGATAGCCTTATCGGCTTATATATTATCTTGCTTGTTGGCACGCTATGACTCAAATAGGAGATAGGTTTACTTATAGTTAGCAGGGGTATATGCGAGTTTCTAGTTCAGTCACCCATCACGGCCCGCAGGGTTGGGTCGTGATAATAGGCCTCATCAAAAATGAATTTGATCTCTTTCTCAAGTAATTTGCATAATGAATGTGCTATTTTGGAGAAGTCTTTGATAAAGCGACAATAAAATACAGTGACATGCCTCATTGGAATAAGCACATTCTTTACATTTGGCACCACATTAATACCACTTTTCTTTTGCACGCATTGGACAGGACTTACCCAATTACTATTAGCAATTGGGTAAACAACCCCAACATCTAACCACTAGATGATGTCCTTTGTAACTGCCTCTTACATAGGTGGGTTGAGTCTCCTTTGGTACTCAATGCTTGGTTTAAAGTTTGGTATGAGTTATATTTTGTGAGTACATATGCCCGATGGGTTACCTATGATGTCAACTATGGACCTTCATATTGCTCATTTAAAACACTTCAAGATAGATGTTAGAGCTTCCTCTTGCTTTTGGTGAAGATTTACAGCAGTAGTGTGTTGTTGGGCCTTAAGAATGAATATTGCAACTAAGATGGCAGCGTTTTAAGTTCTAAACTTGGAGGTTCCTCGATGGATAGTTTTGTAGGAAGGGTTGCTCTATTCTTCAAGTCTAAGTCAAGTCTCTTTGGTGGGTGATTGAATATACCAAGGCCATTGAGTGTATAAACCATCTCCTCATACTTCCCAATGTGATCTCCATCGAAATTCATGATGACAACAGCTAGAGCTTCAATACCTAATCTTTCCTTAATAGGTATTTCCAGTTACATATTATCAATAACATCAATCACGAACAATACTCGTAGCTCATTGTGTGCTTTATTGCTCGTCATACATCAAAAACCACTTTTTCATTATTTAATCCAAACTTTAGTTGACGAATTTCCATGTCTTCCAGAGCACGTCCAGTTGCCAAGAATGGTTTACCCAGGATGGTAGGAACATCAAAATCTACCTCACAGTAAAAAATGATAAAGTCAGCAGGGAATATAAATGATTCAACCTTTACTATATCATCATAAATAATGCCCACGGGCTTCTTCATAGTACGATCTGCCATCAAGAGCTACATTGACATTGATTTAGGGGCTTCTATGCCAATTGTCAGAACACTGCTAGGGCATCAAGTTAATGCTAGCACCCAAGTCGCACAAACACCTTTACAAAGTTGAATACCCCTATGGTACATGGTATGGTGAATGCTCCAGGGTCCTTTTTTCTTCTGCACAAGTGATCAAGTCGCTATTGCACTACAATGATGCAAGTTGTTGGCTGGTTCAAAATTCACCATTCTCTTCTTTGTAACAAGATCCTTTATAAACTTGGCATATCTAGACATTTGTTCTAACGCCTCTATCAAAGGAAAATTCACTAAATTTGTTTCAACATTGATATAAACTTAAGAAAGTTCCTATCTTTGGCCTTCTTTTTCAATCTTGGAAAAGGTGGAGGAGGTCATGGCATTAGAATCAGAGTTGGAGTATCTTATTTCTTATTGCTAGTTTTCTCATCATGCTTTTTATCTCCTTTCTCTGGCTATTTGGTGCTTAGATTTTCACCCATTGCCTCTTCCTCGGTTTTGCTTTATGTTTTATCCTCACTAATAGCTGAGTTGTATGCATCATTCTTAAGTTTTGGCATTGGAGGATCCACTATTTGAATGCCACCTTGGGTGGTCATAGACATGCATTTCCCGTCATTATTTAAATTTTGAATTGTATTATTTGGGAGAGGTCCTTTCTAGTATGGATTCAAACACGATGAAATCTGCCCCAATTGTTGCTCAATAAGCTTTATGAATGTGTAGTATGACTCAACTTTTTGATTTATTCCTGAAAGATCGTTATGTATGTCCTTAAGGTTATCCTTTGTTGTGTCATACTTTTTCATCATCTTTGTCATCATGACTTTGATTCTTGCAAGTCTGGATCCCCCATCTCAAATTTCAATTGGGATGTATGCACCACTGTTGTTGTTATCTCTCCTTCCCCAATCTCCTTCTTTGTCTTGCCCGCGGTTATGATTATTATATCCATTATGATTGTAGTTATTCTCACTACTATTATTCTCTTCAAGAGTATAGTTGTTGTCGCAGTTGTAATGCCCCTTTCAATTGAAGTTGTTATAGTTCCGACCATGATTTCCTTGACCTTGGCGCCAAGAATCCTAATTGGATGCTTGGGCGTTAGTCCGAAAACCCTTTTCTTGATCATTCACATAGTATGCATATTTCTCATATCTATAATCATCATGACTTGGTGCCCTACCTTGATGGTGAATTGCATTGATCTTCTCTAGTCCCAAGTTCTTGAATGACAGTTTAAATTCAGTTCTTTATTGAGTGATCTCTTGGAGTATCTCTTTGTTTGGTATCTTGGAACCATGATTTGTACCAATAAAAAAGAGCTTTTTGAATTTTGGTCTCCCTAGTGATCCAAGCTCGATTAATTTTTGCAACACGATCTAGTTTCTCCGCAGCCTCTTCAAACATGATGGCCAAGAATGCTCCTCCAAAAATGGTGTCTACAACAGCTTTTCCATTGTCATAAAGTGCACGGTAGAATAGCTGAAGAAGCGACTCATCGGCTATTCTATGATTTGGCACACTTCCCAGATACTTTAAAAATCTTTCCCAAGCTCCACTAATTGACTCTCCAACCATCATTTGGAAATTATTAATTTGGTCCGTTAACTTTAACTTCTTTGACAATGAGAAATAATTTTCAACGAACGCCTCATGTAATTCATTCCAAGTTGTGATTGAGTTGTATGAAAGCTCAGTCAATCAAGTTGTAGCTTCGCTAGTAAGTGATAATGGAAAAACATGTAGTATGATGACATCCATGGTTAGATCTAGGTCACCAACACTTCTCTTGCAAACGTACACCACATTATTGAAATGGGTGTGAGGTTCCTCGGATGCCAGGCCTGCAAATAGTCCTCGACTATGACGGATTTGAATTAGTCTTCTTGTAATGATGAACTTAGTTCTAGGTGGAAATGGAGGTAACGCGATGGCACCAGTAGTTCTGATGGCATCATGGTTGACCCCAAAGTTATTCCATATACCGAATTCAGGTCGCTGTCTGGGTGGAGGACATTATCTCACTACTAGTTGATTGTTGAGAACATTTTGTGGCTGATGTTGTGGAATATTTTATGGTGTAGTATCGTGTTTCCCTCTAAGATTTTCTACGTCATCACCAATGTCATGTCCATCATTGTTATTATTGTCGTTCACCATCCTACGTAGTGCTCTTTTGATTTCAGAATTAATGGGACACAAGAGAATTCCTTGACTTGTCGTATTTGGCATGCACTAGAAATCAAAACTTGTTTCATCACAAATAGAAAAATAAAATAAATTAAAATAAGGAAATAATGACTACAAATCAAATAATAAAAATTAATCTAATCTAAAAGCCTTATTCCCCGGCAATGGCACCAAAATTTGATATGCCCAAATTACACCTCCCTAAGGAAGTATAAAGTAGTCGTTGATCAAATATAGAACCTAACAATGGTTAGGGTCGATCTCATGAGAAACATTGTTTAGACTTAGGTTAATCGTTTACGATTTATTTTGGTAATCAAATTATTTCCATAAAGAAAATAACAAGCACAATTAACAGAGCAACAGTTTAATGTGGCTTTAAATCAATATGAAGTAAAACTAGGGTTTATGTGTTCCCCAAAAATTATTAACTATGTAGACCTTTTTTATTAGTAATTCTTTTCTAGTTTGTTATATATAGAATTGGTAAGTTAATTTCACCTAAGTCCCTAATCCGATAAATAAGTGAATTTCACTATGCAACTTGATTCGTCTACGAGTGTATGCTTTACTATCCCTTACCAATGATTTCATATTTAGCTATTCTTTGATCCTTTCAAGCTAATTAGATGAGGATGATTAGCCCCAAATTTCATTGTTTAATCCTTTTTCCCATCCATTACCTCATTGATCCGGCAAGTAAGGATAAAGCGATTTCTAATGTTGGCCACCGTTACAAAGCAATCAAAACGAAGGTAAAAACAATATTTCCATGCACACTATCCAAGAATTACTTTTTATAAAGTCTACATCATTAATTTTTCATGGTTCCCGTAACCCTAGTTGTGGAGTTAGCTACTCATAACTACAAGATCAAATTCAATAATATTTGGATTAAAAAATCATGCACTTACAATAACGAATGTGAGAATCCAAAATCTTCAAATAAAATACGAACATAATCGTTGATAACAAAAACCAAAATTCAAGAATAAAAGCCCAAAAGTAGTACAAACTACATTTTCAATCCCAAAAATATGCATAATTTAAAAATAAACCTAAGGAGTGTATTTATAGACAAACAATCTTAAGTAAATATGAATTTGGAAAAACAAAAAACTTTAAGTCGATTGGGTTTATGACTCATTTCTACGAGTTATCACTAGGTTGATGAGTCGTAGACCCAACTCATAATCCAACACTTTGCACTGAGGAACTCTTCTTCTTCACAAAAGCCTTCTACGACTCATAATTTCTAGGATGACTCGTAAACTTTAGTCATAGATCAGGTCCTAGTTTCATCTTCTGCAACCTCTTCTATGGACAGTCTATACAATTCATAGACTTTTAAACGAGTAGTAGACTAAACTCGTAATCTTTAGCTTTGTCTTTATTCCTCACTTTTGTTTTGATGATTGTTACCTATGATCCGTAGAAGTTATTATGACTCATAGAATGGACTCATAAACTCCAAAAACTCCTAAAATTAGTGTTGTGCTTCCTCGATTAATACAACGACTTAGTTTCCTATAAAACAAACACAAATGACATCAAATATACTAAATCTATTCACCTCTTTGAGTGAATCGATAAATAGGTTTAATTGTCTCATTTCAATTGATTGGAAGCTTGAGCACTGAGATAGTTTTGTGAGTTCCTCACAAACACTCAAAAGACATGCAAATTCTCAAGTTTAAAGTACTAAAAGCACCATAAATCCACGGTACATTAATAATTTGTCAAAAATATAATTTATCAAAATCAAAATTTTGAGGCTAAAGAATGATCCTCCATGGCATCATCTTACGAAACGTTATCATGAATCTTACTCAACTTGACAATCTTGAATTGCCTAGTTTTGATTTTATCCAAAAATGAAGACCTTGCCTCTACACTAGTTAGCAATCCATCCCTCTCAAATATATCAAGTCGCATAAAATTGTTAGCCAAAGATTACCCTTCCCTAGCAATAGACGTCTGGTAACTACTAATCAATTCAAGATACTAATGCTCCTAGCATTTCTACTAAATACATAAGCCTTTAACGGCTCCCTTGTAAGACCTCGGAAGTTGGGAAGCCAAAATAAGAAGAAAATGTTGTAGAAAAGTTGTTGGTGCAACTTTCTATGAGTTTGACTATGGATCATAGTGTCACAACCCAAGCTAGGCCCTAAGCGTGACATGAAGATTAGAATCTCGAGGGACTCCAACCAAGCCTCTTAGAATACGTCGCATACATAAGGTAAGTAAAAGACATCGATAAATGGAGCTATAACTCATAAGCATCTAAACATGCCTCTACTAAGTCTAGATAGGGGTATAAGACAAATCTTTAGCTCACCCATAACAACATATAAAAATTCATAAGATCAATGAAAAGATAAGTGTCTTATCCTCGAAGCATGGTGACTCACCAACACTAGAAGAAGTACTAAATCTCTAGCGACGAGTGGGAGGTGCATGGTGATCGTCAGATCCTCCATTATAATACAATGTAGGCAAAATATATGTGTTCATACATGAAATGAACTATGTGAGAAGCATGCATAAACAATGAAAATAGAACATAAATAATATGAACATGAGATACATGACTAATATCTTAAAACATGAGTAAAACTTGAAAATAATTAAACATCATAATCATATGGTCAATGTATCATAAAACATCATCATGGGTACTCGTAATATAGTATATACATGAGTGGGATAATAAAAGTTACTTTGAGAGCCATAAGTCTTTGTGAGAGATACCATTAACCGACATATGGGATCATGTGAGATATAACATAGAATTCTAATGTAACTCCCACATCAGGAAGAGAGAGGCTACTTGCCAAGGTAGACTCTATAATGCCTATGTGGATCCACTAAGCTACTAAGAAATCAAGCCTCAACTAACGGGTGATCCATTCTAATGAATCAAGCCTCTATTAATGGGTGAACTTTTTCCTACGGTGGCACGTAGTTATGGGATAATGGGATTTCTGCTAATGGTCTCATGCCCCTACTAACGGGTGAGTCTCTTACCCCAAGATCCATTCGGTGCTAGGTCAACTCTCAATGGAATATCATACATAATATATCATAAGCTTTGAAGATGGTAAGATTCTAGTAATACCAAGTTCATGATAAATACTTAAAAATCATAAGAATAGCTCATTCAATATATCATGATCATAACATAATTCATAAACTCTCATCTCTACTAACAATATCTAAATCATGATTTCTTTCATATCGTAGAAAACCTTTCATAATTCATGTCTACTTACTTGAAAAATCATTTAAAAACATCATTCTTAACTTTCATGGGCCATTCATAAGCTTTGATAAGCATTCATAAAACATTCATGGAAATCCTTCATAATTAATGATCATAAATCTTTAAAAACATACTCGAAAGTAGTATATAACATGGTTCATGGAAATTCAACTAGAAATCATGCAATGTATTATGAATTATGCATAATTAGACTAATAACAATGAAATACATCATAATTAAAAAGACTCAATGCAAATTCATTAAATTAGGGCTTTTAGAAGAAGAATTCATAAGAGATTTTGAGAAAACAACTTGGTACCCCATGGGTGAAAGGTCCCATGGATGAATTCCCACATACCTTGGTAATTCAAAGTCCTAAGTGTAAGCTTCTAGCAATAGAGACTTGATCTTGACCTTGGAACCCGAACTTGACTTGAGGAAGAAGAAAGAACTTTGGAGATAAATTCTTAGAGAGATGATTTTTGTGTTAGGTGTTGAGAGGGAATGAGGGATTAAAAAAAGGTCTTATGTATTTATAGTTTATGTTGAAAATGTCTTTAAATGTCCAATTATCAAAATAAAAAAATGGGAAAGATCAAAACACCCCTAAGAAAATAACTGAATGGGTCACTATACAGGAGACAGTCTGTGGTAACGGTCGTCAACCTAAGGGTTGGAACTGGCTCCTATACAGACCATCTTCACGGTCCGTGAATAGCTCCACAGGCTATGGAGTGGTCTATGATGATTGCCTTATTCTAGTCTAGGAAAGGACTTTTGATGGGTAGGGACCGTAGGCCGTGAAGGTCTCAATGGGCCATAGTGGTCCTCATGAAATCGACCTTGTTTAAAGGTCTGAGGGTGGTTACCACAAACTACTTGACGGTCTGTGAATAGGATTATGGGTTGTGAACCCATTCGTGGTCCTCTCCTAAACTCACCTTCATTCCCTGGCACTTCCACATCTCTTTTCCATGGGTCGTGGTACTGAATATAGCCCGTGATGGGCCTCGTGAACCTCAATTGGTGCAAAAGTTATGATATTTCATTCTTACATTCCGTTTTCCAACTTTCCAACTTTTTGGATCTTACACGTAGAGTGTCCTACAGCCCATAGAAAGGGCTCGTAGGAAGGTCACCAAGATTTGGAAATTTGACCAAGTGAAAGGTCACTCTATGAGAAGTTCCTATGGACCGTAGAAAATTCTATTATCCATATGGTTGATTCCTATGTGAGGTTCAGAGGTTTGAATTTTAGGATCTTAGAAAGTTGACAGGACGAAGGGAGTTGATGACCCGTATAAGCATTGATGAACTAAAGACAAGGCTCATAGGGAAAGTCCTAAGGATTGGGAATTTAACTAAGTGTTAGAGGAATTTACAAGTTTATTTGATGACCCGTAGGACCATTGACAACCCGTAGACTTAAACCATAGAGTGAATAGACAATTTCTAATAGCTACTATTTTGTGCACTCAAGTCCTACGAATGGTCATAGGACCCATAATAACTTCTACGACCCACAAAAGATGAGTCATAGGAAGTAGGTTGGTTTGACCTGGGCTTATACGAGTGAACGACGACGAACCATAGAGTGACCTATGGACTGTAGGTCTCATCCGTAGGTCCCTTCGATAGAATTTAATAAAGGGTATTTTGGGCATTTTCTATCCTATGAATACCTAAGCTATGTCATTTTGGAGTG
The DNA here is from genome assembly GCF_947179165.1 of Solanum dulcamara. Classification (NCBI taxonomy): domain Eukaryota; kingdom Viridiplantae; phylum Streptophyta; class Magnoliopsida; order Solanales; family Solanaceae; genus Solanum; species Solanum dulcamara. Next base: position 26,614,955 of record NC_077245.1, read on the forward strand.
TTTTACTAAGCATATAAGTACCCAATTCCTTCAAAATTACCTCATTCCCTCTAAGTCTACTCTATGAAATAATTCTCTCTCTAGAATTGCTCTCCAAAGTCTATTTTTGTATCGACCCATTAGGTCATTTTGAGAACTAGAGCCTTTTATTTCATAAAAGAGTCACCCCATAAATTCTAATAGGTATTTTGGACTATTTGATAACTATGATTATTTAGTTGAGGGTAAATTGAAATAACTAATTTAGTTAGTGGGCTAAGTTGATAATTTAATTAATACTCTATACCAATTATTAAAATAAAAGGATAGGGTTCATGAATTTAATACATAAAATAGAAAAGGAAAGAAACTTACCTGCGCTGCTGGTGGAGAGGAACCGAAACTGCTTCAGGTAAAGTCTAAACATCAAGTCTCGTTCTGCATATTGTTTTCTCGAATAGGAAAAGTGCATATTAGTATATTACTTGATTCAATTTATTGGTTGAATAGTGAAAGTATATTATTAGATTTGTTTGGCAGTAGTTGAGTGGAATAGTAGGAAAAATAAGAATATAATACTATGGATTTAGGGTCAATAATGAGATCATGGTTACACCTAATCATTGGAGACCATCATGAGCATATGTAGGATGAATATGAAATTGAAACGATTCTATATATGTTCAAAAGTGCACCACCACTATTTTCCAGCAATTGTCTCGCCTTTAACTATTTTATTTAATTATCATATTATGATTTAAGTTTGATATATTGAGATAGATAAATATATATTAGGTGTATTGTATTATGTAAATATCATTAAAACTATAATATTGGAGGAATTGAGACTTAAGTCATGCTTAAGATTTAAGAAGATGAGACTTGAGATATTAGTTAGTATCAAAATCTAAGAATTTGATTATAGATTTGGATAGCTTAGTGAGTCGAGGTTAAACATATATATAATACTGGTGTCTATGGGTTCGTTTGCTTATGAATATGGTATACTTGATAGATTGGAAATGTGAGGCATCGAAGAAAGGGAAATCACCGGTGAATTAGCTTGCTTAACTTCAGTTCTTCGGTTGAGGTAGGTTATGGTTTTTATTCTATATTATAGATAGACTCTTAATAGTGATTAATATTCATTGAGTAATGTGTGAAGTTTACTACGCATTTAATTATTGTGGTTTGGATGGTTGATATGTTATTGTGATTGGTCTGAAATCCCGAGGCTATGAAATCCATAATCTTGAACTTGCCTTATCAAAAATGTTGTCTTGAATAAAGAAGGCTTGATGAAATATTGTTAATGAAGTGGAATGTAATCATGAAGAATGATAAATTAATTATATTTGGATCATGTGTCACGTTTCGACATGGTATATTTGGATCGGATATCATGTTCCAACACGGTATAATTGGATCGGGTGTCACATTCCAACACTATATATTTGTATCGGGTATCACATTCCAACATGATATTATTGGATCGGGTGTCATATTCCAGCACGATAATATTGAAGGAAAATAAATTAAAATGACTTAATACTACCCAATCTCCAAAAACTCATTTTTTCAAATGAGTGTGATATGGAGGTTTGAGTCCTCATGTGTGATCTTGATATTGTTGACTGGTTATGTAATTGTTTATTGGTTTCCATCTTTTTAGTGTTATGGTTGATTTTCCACTATTAATTTATGTATATTGATTTCTATTTTGAGTCATCCGATGATACCTACTCATTACATATTGTCCTGTACTGACCCCTACTTGTATCTTTTCTTATTTTTATTTTATAGAGTATAGCGAGTGTTCTATAGACTTTGAGTCGACCTCAGCTCTAGTCAGTCTCAAGATCATCAGATTTCAGGGTGAGCTATCCTTCTAGCTCGTGATGGAATCTCTCGGTTATGGCATGGTGTCTTTAGTTTTCGGACATATTTTGTTATTTATTTATTCTGGTGTTTGATATTTCCAAACTTAGTTTTAGAATTTAGATGTCCTTCATGTAATGACTTTCAGGTATTGGGAAAACGTATTTATTTGAGCTTTTGTGTTATTATTATATTTATTAGTTGGGGTTTGTATCGTTGGTTCTCCCACCTAGGAAGTTAAGTGTGGGTGCCACTCATGACCCATTTTGGGTCATGACAAACTTGGTATTAGAGCTTTAGGTTCGGTGATCTCATCACACAAGGACAAGTCTAGTAGTGTCTTGCGGAATGGTACAGGGATGCCTTAACTTTTCTTCGAGAGGCTACGGGACTTTAGGAAAACCCTATTCCTTCTTTCTTTGGTGCTATTACTTGAATCCAATTGGTATCTAGGTGATACAAATTGGTATCTGACCTTCTTTACTTTACTTTCACAGATTGTTAGAACTAGAGCCACAAGAGCACCTGAGCCAGCCGTTGGGGCTGTAGGCAGAGGACGAGTAGCAACGAGAGGCCATGGTAGAGGTCGCAGGAGAAAGACCACCAGGGGCAGGGTCCAGACAATTAGGCCAGCCAGGGAAAGAGCAGTGACCCCTCCACCGGCTGATGAGGTAGTTAGAGATGATGTTGAGGTGGTGGATGAGCAGGTTCATGAAAGAGAAGCACCACCCCAACCTACTCCAGAGATGATCCACCAGGTTCTCACCTATCTAGTGGGTTATCCGATCAGGGACAAGCTCCCCCAGCACCTTATATTCCAGGAGTACAACATGTAGTTATTGTGTCTCCCCGCTTGACTGTGCTCTTAGGAACAAGCATGTTTCCTCGATTGACCACAGGTCCGATAATAACTGGTGACTAGCATGATCTCTTTGTTAAGTTCTTGTAGTTGAAACCCCCAGTCTTCAGGAGTACTAAATCTGAGGATGCCTATGATTTCCTTGTTGATTGTCATGAGCTGCTTCATAAAATGAATATAGTAGAGCAATTTGGTGTTGAGTTTGTGACATACCAGTTTCAAGGAGACTCCAAAATATGGTGGTGGTCTCATATGGAGTGCCGACCAGTAGAGGCACCACCTATAACCTAGGCAACCTTTTCTGACTATTTTATAGAGAAGTATATTCTCTGGACCTTGAGGGATAGGAGGAGAGACAAGTTCCTAAATATAGAGCAGGGGAGGATGTTTGTTGCCGCCTATGAGGCCAAGTTTCATGCCTTATCTAGATATGCTACTCAGCTTTGCTTCATTCGCCGCTTTATGAAGGGATTGAGTTCAGATTTATGGATTTCATCTTTACAAGTTGCCGCTTCAGCAAAATCTTTTTAGGACCTGGTTGATTTTGTGATAGAGGTGGAGGGGGTGAAGCCAGATAACTTTGCTAAAGAGACAATGTTCAAGAAGTTTCATAAGGGAGGTGAATTTAGTAGTTTTTACTCCAGAGGATAGAGTTCTGGAGATTATTCGACCCGTCCTATTCAGTCTTCATTGCAGGTTTTAGATGGAGGTTCGTTAAAGACTAGTCAGCCCTTTTTTAATTTTGGGGTTATCTTCAGTCTTCTTCATCTTCACAAAGGCCCACTCTTGACCCTAAGACTTGTTATGGATGTGGTGAGCCTAGACATATCAGAAAGTATTGTCCAAGGCAGAGTCAGGCTTGGTATGATCAGGGTTATAGATCCCCAGTGGCTAGAGGTGGAGGCCGAGTAATAGATGTACCAAAGATGGCTTTCCGAACCAGGTATGGTCACTATTACAAATGCGCCTACTGCTTTCATGAGTATGATGAATGGAATCTTTAAGCCATATTTGGACCTCTTTATTATTATCTTTATTGATGATATATTGATCTACTCAAAGAGTAGAGAAGAACATAAAGAGCATTTGAGGATTGTTCTGGGATTGTTAAGGGAGAAAAGACTATATGCCAAATTCTCTAAGTGTGAGTTCTGGCTTGATTCAGTATCCTTCTTAGGGCACATCGTTTCTAAAGATGGAGTGATGGTGGATCCCCAAAAGATTAAAGCAGTGAAGAGTTGGGCAAGGCACACTAATGTATTAGAGTTAAAGAGCTTTGTTGGTTTGGCTAGCTACTATTACTGGTTCGTCAAAGGATTTGCTTCCATTGCTTCCCAGCTGACTAATCTGACCAAGCAGAAAGTTCCATTTGTGTGGTCGGATGAGTGTGAAGAGAGTTTTCTAAAACTCAAGACCTTATTGACTACTGCACCGATTCTTGCCCTGCCAGTAGAAGGTAAGAATTTCATTGTTTATTATGATGCATCATATTCTGGTTTAGGTGTAGTGCTAATGCAGGAGAAGAAGGTAATTGCCTATGCTTCAAGGCAATTAAAGGTGCGTGAGCGTAATTATCCCACTCATGATTTAGAGTTAGCTGTAGTTGTATTTGCATTGAAGCAGTAGAGATATTATCTATACGGGGTGAAGTATTAAGTGTATACAGATCATAACAACTTACAATATGTGTTCACTCAGAGAGACTTGAATTTGAGGCAAAGAAGGTGGATGGAATTTTTAAAGGGCTATGATATCACTATTCTTTATCACCCTGAAAAAGCTAATGTAGTGGCAGATGCCTTGAGCAAAAAAGCAGGGAGCATGGGAAGTTTAGCTCATTTATAGGTTTCCCAATGCCCATTGGCTAGAGAGGTTCAAACTTTGGCCAATGACTTTATGAGGCTGGAAGTAGGAGAAAAGAGGATTTTTAGCCTGTGTGGAGGCAAGATTTTCTTTCCTTGACAAGATTAAAGAAAAACAGTTTGATGATGAGAAGCTGAGACGGATTCGTGATATGGTCTTGCAGGGAGAGGCCAAAGAGGCTATGATTGATGAGGAAGGTGTCTTGAGGATTAAAGGGCGGGTATGTGTGTCCCGTATTGATACTTTGATCCCTATTCTTGCAGAGGCTCACAGTTTGAGGTACTCTATACATCCTGGTGCAACCAATATGTATCGCGATCTGAGACAATATTATTGGTGAAGTAGAATGAAGCATGACATTGTTAATTTTGTTGCCCATTGTCCAAATGGTCAACAGGTAAAATATGAGCACCAAAAGCCTAGAGGGACACTTCAAAGAATGCTCATTCCTGAATAGAAGTGGAAAAGGATTGCAATGGATTTTGTGGTTGGTCTTCCAAGGACATTGGGTAAGTTCGATTCGATATGAGTGATTGTTGATAGGTTAACTAAGTCTGTTCACTTCATTCTAGTCAAGGTGACTTATGATGCAGAGAAGTTAGCCAAACTCTATATCCACGAGATTGTTCAATTATATGGAGTGTCGATTTCTATCATATCAGATAGAGGTACACAATTTACTTTTAACTTTTGAAGGACCTTGCATGCTGAGCTAGGTACTAGATTGGATCTTAGTATTGAATTTCACCCTCAGACTGATGGGCAGACTGAGAGGACAATTCAAGTGCTGGAGGATATGCTTCGTGTATGCGTGATAGATTTTGGTGGCCATTGGGATCAGTTCCTACCCTTGGCAGAGTTTTCGTACAATAATAACTATCACTCGAGTATTGATATGGCTCCGTTCGAGGCATTATATGGGATGAGGTGTAGGTCTCTTATTGGTTGGTTTGATGCATTTGAGGTGAGACCCTAGGGAACTAATCTTTTGAGGGAATTATTAGAGAAGGTGAAATTCATTCAAGAGAAGCTTCTAGCAGCTCAGAGCAGGCAAAAGGAGTATGCAAACCGAAAGGTTAGGGACATAGAGTTTATGGAGGGAGAGCAAGTGTTGTTGAAGGTTTCACCCATGAAGGGTGTGGTGAGATTTGGTAAGCGAGATAAGCTCAGTCCGAGGTATATTGGGCAGTTTGAAGTTCTTAAGCGTATTGGAGAGGTGGCCTATGAGTTGACTTTACCTCTAGGTTTGTCTGGAGTGCACCCAGTGTTTCATTTGTCTATGTTAAAGAAATATCATGGTGATGGAAACTATATCGTTCGCTGGGATTCGGTCTTGCTTGACGAGAATTTGTCTTATGAGGAGGAGCCTATAGCTATTCTGGATAGTGAGGTCCGCAAGTTGAGATCAAGGAAGATTGCGACTGTGAAGGTCAAGTGGAGGAATCGTCCTGTTGAGGAGTCCACTTGGGAGATTGAGGCTAATATGCATAGGAGATATCCATATTTGTTCATTGAGTCAGGTACCCTTTTGAACCCTCACTCTTCTTTTGACCGTTTAGGAATGAACGGTGGATAAATTGGTATCTATTGTAACAACCCATTAGGTCATTTTGAGAACTGGAGCTTTTTATTTCATAAAAGAGTCACCCCGTAAATTTTAATAAGTATTTTGGACTATTTGATAACTATGATTATTTAGCTGAGGGTAAATTAAAATAACTAATTTAGTTAGTGGGCTGAGTTGATAATTTAATTAATACTGTATACCAATTATTAAAATAAAAGGATAGGGTTCATGAATTTTAATACATAAAATAGAAAAGAAAAGAAACTTACATGCGCCGTTGGTGGAGAGGAACCGAAACTGCTTCAGGTAAAGTCTAAACATCAAGTCTCGTTATGCATATTGTTTTCTAGAATAGGAAAAGTGCATATTAGTATATTACTTAATTCAATTTATTGGTTGAATAGTGAAAGTATATTATTAGATTTGTTTAGCAGCAGTTGAGTGGAATAGTAGGAAAAATAAGAATATAATACTATGGATTTAGGGTCAATAATGAGATCATGGTTACACATAATCATTGGAGACCATCATGAGCATATGTAGGATGAATATGAAATTGAAATATAGGAAAGAAGAGGTGATTCTTTATATGTTCAAAAGTGCACCGCCACTATTTTCCAGCAATTGTCTCGCCTTTAACTATTTTATTTAATTATCATATTATGATTTAAGTTTGATATATTGAGATAGGTAAATATATATTAGGTGTATTTTATTATATAAATATCATTAAAACTATAATATTGGAGGAATTGAGACTTAAGTCATGCTTAAGATTTAAGAATATGAGACTTGAGATATTAGTTAGTATCAAAATCTAGGAATTTGATTATAGATTTGGATAGCTTAGTGAGTCAAGGTTAAACATATATATAATATTGGTGTCTATGGGTTCGTTTGCTTATGAATATGGTATACTTGATAGATTGGAAACGTGAGGCATCGAAGAAAGGGAAATCACCGGTGAATTAGCTTGCTTGACTTCAATTCTTCGGTTGAGGTAGGTTATGGTTTTTATTCTATATCATATATAGACTCTTAATAGTGATTAATATTCATTGAATAATGTGTGAAGTTTACTACGCATTTAATTATTGTGGTTTGGATGGTTGATATGTTGTTGTGATTGGTCTGAAATCCCGAGACTATGAAATCCATAATTTTGAACTTGCCTTATCAAAAATGGTGCCTTGAATAAAGAAGGCTTGATGAAATATTGTTAATGAAGTGGAATGTAATCATGAAGAATGATAAATTAATTATATTTGGATCGGGTGTCACATTCCGACACAGTAAATTTGGATCGGGTGTCACATTCCGATACGATATAATTGGTTTAGGTGTCACATTCCAACACGGTATATTTGGATCGGGTATCACGTTCCGACATGATATTATTGGATTGGGTGTCATGTTTCGGCACAATAATATTAAAGGAAAATAAATTAAAATGACTTAATACTACCCAATCTCCAAAAACTCATTTTTTCAAATGAGTGTGATATGGAGGTTTGAGTCCTCATGTGTGATTTTGATATTGTTGATTGGTTATGTAATTATTTTTTGGTTGCCACCTGTTAAGTGTTATGGTTGATTTTCCACTATTATTTTATGTATATTGATTTCTATTTTGAGTCGGCCGATGATACCTACTCAGTACATGTTATCCTGTACTGACCCATACTCGTATCTTTTCTTGTTTTATTTTATGGAGTGCAGCGAGTGTTCCACACACTTTGAGTCAACCTCAGCTCTAGTCAGTCTCAAGATCATCAGATTTCAGGGTGAGCTATCCTTCTAGCTCGTGATAGAATCTCTCGGTTATGGCATGGTGTCTTTAATTTTCGGATACATTTTGTTATTTATTTATTCTGGTGTTTGATATTTCCAGACTTAGTTTTAGAATTTAGATGTCCTTCAAGTGATGACTTTCAGGTTTTGGGAAAACATATTTATTTGAGCTTCTGCGTTATTATTATATTTATTAGTTGGGGTTTGTATCATTGGTTCTCCCACCTAGGAAGTTAAGTGTGGGTGTCACTCATGACCCATTTTGGGTCGTGACAATTTTCTTCTCCAAGCTAAGGGTTTTAAGGATCTTTAAGTTCAAGTCTCTCAATTCCAATTGCATTTAGGTCTTTGATTAATCAAAGTATGCGAAAATTCATCCATGAATCTTCTTCTAACCATGGAGTCCCAAAGGTTTTCTCAATTTATTTCATTTATGAATTTCTCCTAAACCTAGTTTGAATCAATTTGTATTGAGTCAATTCAATTATGCTTTCACTTAATTCTAATTATCTATTCATGCATGATTTAATTTCAATTACATATTTCAATGAGTTTTGCAAGGACCCATTCATTATGCTATGAATTTTAAGTTTTAACTATGGGTTTATGATCATGGATTTTATGATTATTATCTATGAAAGTTATGAATTATGATTCAAATATGTTTTCAAGCAAGTAACCGTGAATTTTGAAATGTTTTCTCATAATATGAAAGAAATTATGATTTAGATGCTTAGAAAGGTAAGTGTCAATATGTTTGCGTTCTGATCATGGTTTTTAATGATTTGTTCTTATGATGTATTATATGATATGGATTGTCTGATTAGCCTTTCCTAATGACTATGATTTACGTATTCTATTGGGATTAACTTAGCACCGAGAGAACTTTGTGGTGGGAAATCCATAAGGGAGCCCTAGTAGCAACCCCTAGTTCCAAAGTATGTGCACCCGTAAGTGCCTTTATGGCCTAGCTAGTGGATCTACATATATCTCATGTTCATGTCTATACGGAGTCTGCCTTGGCAAGTAGGCTATATCTTCTCGGTGTGGGAGTTACATAGGATTCTATGTCATAGATCACATGGTAGTAGGCTCTCTTCTCAATGTGGGAGTTACATCGAATTATATGTTAGAGATCACATGGTCTTAAATGTCGATTAAGGTTAATATTCCACATATGTATATGCTTCTTCTTATAAGTCCTTTAATAATGTTTTATGATGCATTAACCTTGTTAAATGTTTTCAATTGTTTACAAGTTTTATTTAATATTTTAAAGATATTTTGTCATGCATCATATGTTCATATTGATTATGTCCGATTATTCTTGTTCATGCATGTTTCTCACATATTTAGTACATTCCATGTACTAACACATACTTTTGCCTACATCATATCATAATATAGGGGCTGAAGATCACTCTATGCAACCTACTCATAGCTAGATATTGGAGTTTACTATCTACTTGTTGGTGAGTCCTCATGTTTCGATGATGCAACATTTATGATTTCCTTTATGTTTTTTGTGACTATCATTCCTTATGTTGCTGATATAGGAACTTGTCCTATGCCCCATCTAGAATAGTAGAGGCATGTTAGATTTGTTATGTTTATGTTGTCTTGTTTATTTAGAGATTTTAGCTTGATTTCTCTTATGTTAAGATTTCCTTATTGAGACTTCTATTCTACATTAATGTTTTATCTTTTTGTTTCTTATTTATCTTCTGTATGCTCATGTGTGATATGCTAAGAGGCTTGGTTGGGGTCTCTCGGGATCCTAATTGTTGTGTCACGTCTAGGGCCTAGTTTGAGTCGTGAAAAATTTGGTATAAGAGCACAAAAGTTTAAGGTGTCATAGGAAGTCTAACATGTCGCGTCAGATAATGTCTTGTTGTAAGACCTAGGAAGTTGGAAAGTCAGGAAAATGAAGATTTGAGGGAAGTTGCAGAATATTTTGAGTAGATGTTGATCACAGGCCCCACCAAAGGTCGTATTCAGTACCATGGTACATGGTAAACATCCGTGTAGTGCCAAGATCTGGGAAAGTTAGGTGGGAGGTCTACAGAGGGCTTTATGGCTTGTAGAGAGCTTCACGGATCGTGAAGCCTCCCGTGAACTTGACCCCCAAGACCCATGAGCCAAGGTAAGGACTACGAGAGGCACCACGGGCTATGGTGGCCTCCTTGGAGGTCACCCTTTAATATCCTAAGTCGTACAAATCACCACAAAGACCACCACGACCTATACTGAGCTTCACAAATCGTGGTGGGTCTCCCATCCAAGTGAAATTTCATTTTAATTTTAGGGTGTTTTAGTCTTTTTTATATTTTTATTAATGAATGTGGATTGTTTTTGGTATTTTTTTCTAACCTATTAACTAACCTAAGCCCTCTTAACCCTCTCATTATCACCTAAACACTCAAAATCAAAATCCCTTCTCTAAAAGTGTTCTCTCAAGAGTCTTCTTCTTCCTCAAACAATTCAAAAGATTTCTTCAAGATTAAAACATCAATTCTCTGCAATTTAGGGCTCCTAATATGAAAGAAATGTGGGAATTCATTCATGGGCCCTTTTACCCATGTAATCCCAAGTTTTCTCTCAAAATCTCTTATGAATTCGTCTTCTAAAAGACCTAATTTCATGATTTTGCATTGGATCTTTCTACTTATGATATATCTTATGATTATCGATTAAATTATGCATAATTCACCTCATGTTGCATGATTTTAAGATGAATTTCAATGACCCATTCTATATGCTAGTTTCAAGTATATTTTCAATGAATCATGATCACGAATTTCATGAGATTTCAATAAAAAATTATGATTGATATTCAAGGTTTATGAATGAATCATGAAAGATTATGAATAATGTTTCAAGGATTATTTAAGCAAGAAGTTATAGTGTGATAAGGCAAATTCTCGCACAATCATGTTAAAGAAGTGATAAGGATAATTCTCACCAACTCATGAATTCTTATGAATCAATCGTGTTAATGAGCTATTCCATGATTTTCTTATGATGAGGATTGATATCTATAATTGTCTTTCCTAATAACGTTAATGACTATTTTTAATGAAGTTCCGTTGGGATAATGACTAAGCACCGAGAGGACTGTAAGGTGGGGTTCGGTCCGGTCGCCATTGTAGATATTATTATTATTATTAGTAGTAGTAGTAGTAGTATTATTATATAAATAATATTATTTATTTATTTTATTGGTTACTAATTTAGAATATTGATTTTTTCATAATTTCTAATTTTTAGTATTTATTTAGTATATTATTATTATTATTAATATTATTATTATTATTATTATTATTATATAAATGATATTTTCTATAACTCATTCTTAATTTGGAATAATGATTTTTCATACTTTTTGGAGAGATAATAATCTATAATATATAACATATATATATGCCTTAAAGAAGAAAGTGATCGAGCTGTTTTGGAGACATATCTACTTAATCTTTTTTTCTTTCTAAATCCATTTGCTTTCTATGATGTATTTCATAATTCACAATAGTTTAATCTTTTTATTGTAGACTTCATGTCAATCTGCTACTTATTTTGTTTGTTGTTTGTTGTTTGTTGTTTGTTGTTGTTGTTGTTGTTGTTGTTTAATTCATTCTTAATTTGGAATAATGATTTTTCATACTTTTTGGAGAGATAATATATCTATAATATACAACATACACACACATACACACACACACACACACATATATATATATATATATATATATATATATGCCTTAAAGAAGAAAGTGATCGAGTTATTTTGGAGACATATCTACTTAATCTTTTTTTCCTTCTAAATTCATTTACTTTCTATGATGTATTTCATAATTCACAATAGTTTAATCATTTTATTGTAGACTTCAAGTCAATTTGCTACTTATTTTGTGGGCTTATGGGACCCCCTATCAATATTTTATTTTTAACTTTTAGATTTTAGTATGTTGCATTCCAATAATTTGAGTAGGACAATCGGACTTTTTGGACTAGTTGTCACGGACTTAGACTTCAACTAAGACTTCCGTGCGGCACTTGACAACTTACTCACGAATCTTTCACGATCTTGCAAGCTAAAGTAAGCCTTTAAGATTAGATCGCTAAGGGAATGCTATATAGTAAGAAAGACAAGAGAACTTTTATGAAGAAGGCTTTTATATTGCTTTGGAAGAATGCTTGTTTTCTTGATGGCTTGCTACAAATGAATGCCCCCTCTATTTATACTACTCCTAAGGGGTTCAAGTGTAAATAAAAATTGCTATACAAGTCCCTCCATATTTACAAAGAAGTCCCTCTCTAGAATTCTCTACATACTCTAGAGAATTCTAAGTCTTTCAAGACTTCTCTACAAGCTTCTATAAGGATCTAGAGTCTTCTACTAACCTCTCCAAGACTCTAGATTCTTCCACCTTCTTCAAGATCAAGTGGCGGGCCATAACACTCTCCCCCACCTGATGTGGCGACGACCGCGGCGCACTGCTGCTGCAAAAATTCCCGAATCTTGTCTTTGAACTGCCACAGGTCTTCATATCTCTCCTAGGTGGCCTCCTCCGGAGATTGTCCCTTCCAATGGACTAAGAACATAGCAGTGGCCTGTTGTCCCTGTTTTCGCTTAGCTTGGTAGTCCATAATGGCTTCGATGTCTCGATTATGCGAGGCGATGATTGTGAGTGGCGCTCGACTTGATTCTCCTCGGCTAGGATCATCCTTGTCCTCATGGTATGGCTTGAGGACACTGGCATGGAAGACTGGATGAACCTTAAGATGCGGTGGTAGCTCCAACCTGTAAGAGATCTTGCCAACCTTGGCAACGATCCTGAATGGGCTCTCGTACTTTTGCACCAAGTTTTGATGCATGCCTCGCAACACCTTGAATTGCCTGGGGTTGAACTTGACCAAGACCATGTCTCCAACTTGGTAATCCGTGGGACGACGTTTGCGGTCGGCAAACTTCTTCATCTTCTTCGCTGCCTTATCCAAATAAGACTTGGCAGTGTCGAGCTGTTCCTCAAAGCCCTTGGCCATGTGATAGGCCCCCAAACTCTTGCCCTCGAACGCGGCCGATAGTGAATGTGGAGTTTGTGGCTGTTGGCCTGTGGCTAGCTCGAATGGTGTCTGCCCCGTGGCCTCACTCCGCTGTAGGTTGTAGAAGAATTGGGCTATGTCCAGTAGTCTCGCCCAATCCTTCTGATGGGAGCTTACAAAGTGCCTCAAGTAGCACTCCAGTAAGGCATTGACTCGCGCTGTCTGGCCGTCTGTCTGCGGGTGGAAACTAGTGGAGAAATGTAATTTCGTGCCAAGAATTTCAAACAATTCTCTCCAAAAGTTCCTGGTGAATCGTGGGTCTCTGTCGCTAATGATGTGTCTTGGCAATCCCCAATACTTCACCATATTCTTTAAAAAAAGTCTGGCAGCCTCCTTAGTAGTGCAACCTATTGTGGCGGGCATGAAGCTGGCATACTTGGAAAACCTGTCCACCACGACCATAATCGTCCCGTACCCATCGGACTTTGGTAAGCATGTGATGAAGTCCATGGTCACGCTCTCCCATGGATGCTCCGCTACAGGCAGGGGCTCTAAGAGTCCTCCTGGTTGACGCTGCTCTAGTTTGTCTTGCTGGCATACAAGACAAGTCTGCACATAGCATTCAATATCGTCCCGCATGTGTGGCCAGTAGTAAATTGCCTCAATCAATGCCCTCATGCGACGCTGCCCTGGATGTCCGACCCACAAAGTATCATGGCTTTCCTTCATGATCCGTCGCCTGATAGTTCCGAATTTCGACACATAGACCCTTCGTCCGGCGGTAAGCAGGAGTCCATCTTTTACCCAGAAGCGCCTTGTCTTGCCTTGAACGGCTAACTCCATAAGTCGCTTTGCTTCTGGATCATGCTGTAGACCATCCTTGATTGCATCCTGGATGTCACAATGTGCTGTGGTGATGGCCGTTAGTTCGAACTTCCTGCTAAGAGCATTGGCCACAACATTGCCTTTGCCCGGCTTGTACTCCAGCTCGTAGTCAAATTCGGCCAAGAAATCTTGCCACCTAGCTTGCTTCGGGGTGAGTTTCTTTTGTGATTGGAAGTAGCTAGTGGCTACGTTGTCGGTCTTGACTAAGAACTTGGAGCCAAGTAAGTAGTGTCTCCACGTGCATAGGCAATGGACGATAGTTGTCATCTCCTTCTCCTGTACGGTGTACCGCCATTTTTTCTCGTTCAGCTTGCGGCTCTCGAAGGCGATAGGGTGCCTCTCTTGCATCAATACTCCTCCAATGGCATAGTCAGAGGCATCCATATGCACTTCGAATGTCTTGGAGAAGTCAGGCAACGCTAGGACCGGCTCCTCTGTCACGGCAGCCTTGAGGTCTTCAAAGGCCTCCTTGTACTCCTCGCTCCACACCCATGGCTTATTCTTCTTCAATAGCTCAGTAAGTGGAGCGGCTTTAGCGGAGTAGGCGCTTATGAACCTGTGGTAATAGTTAGCAAGTCCAAGAAAAGATCTAAGTTCGGTTACCTTTGTGGCCGCCTCCCACTCTTTGATGGCCCGAAGTTTTGCTTCGTCCATCCGTAGCTCTCCCTGGCTGATAACATGTCCCAAGAAGTGTACTTCATGTTGGGAAAACTTGCACTTCTCCCGCTTGATAAAGAGCTCATTCTCGCGCAAGACTTGGAACACTTTCTTTAGATGTTCCACGTGCTCCTCCAAGGTGTTGCTATAGATGACTATGTCATCCAAGTAGACTACTACAAACTGATCTAGGTAGGGGTGGAAGATCTTGTTCATTAGTGTGCAAAAGGTGGCGGGTGCGTTGGTTAGGCCGAAGGGCATCACCAACCACTCGTAAGCTCCGTACCTCATTACACATGTAGTCTTCGGTTCATCTCCCTCTGCTATGCGTACCTGGTAGTAGCCCTTACTTAAATCCACCTTAGTGAAGTACTTGGCCTGTCCAAGTCTATCAAACAAGTCGGCAATGAGCGGGATGGGATACTTGTTCTTCACGGTCACCTTATTGAGTGCCCGATAGTCTATGCATAGGCGCAACGAGCCATCCTTCTTCTTTTGAAACAATACCGGCACGCCATAAGGTGCCTTGGATGGATGGATATGACCGGCCTCGAGGATCTCCTTCAACTGCTTCTTTAGCTCCTCTAACTCGGGCGGAGCCATGCGGTATGGTGGGTATGCGCGCGGCCTTGCTCCTGGCTCCAGCTCGATCCTGTGGTCTACCTCGCGCCTTGGAGGTAGGTGTCTTGGAAACTCTTCGGGCATCACATCATTGTTTTCTTCAAGCACCTTCTTTATGCAAGGTGGTAATGTCTCCTTAGTACCATTGCCTTCATCCAAGCTCGCAATGATGGCTACGAACGTCAGCTCCCCCTTCTTTAGGCCCTTCACAAGCTGCATGGCCGATAGGTGGGCTTGTCCTTCCTTCTTTGGCATCTTGACTAGAGGTACCATGCAGGGTCCCTCTCGCTCCATCACCAAGAGTTGTTGGAGGTAGGGATCGATCATCATGTGGTACCATTGGAAGAACTCCTGTCCAAGGATGATATCAAAGATATCTAAGGGGGCGACAGTGAAGCTTGTCTTACCTTGCCACTTGCCCAACGTGATGTCCACTCCATGAGCGACTCCGCACATGGGAGTCAATGGTGCATTGACCGTCTTCAGGCGGGTGTTGCTTGGCCCATAACTTAGCCCCAACCTTGCTGCCGCCGTCTTGGTCATGATGTTGGCTTTTGCTCTAGAATCCACTATGGCACGAGCTGGTCATCCGTTGATGGATATGTCAACATACTGGGCATAATAATCCCCCACCTTCTCAGCTTGCTTCACAATGGCTCCGCATAGCCCGATCATGCCTAGTTGAGTCGTGTTCGAGCCCTGCCCTTAGTCTACTTCCTTATCCTTTTGCTCCTGCAGTATGGCACCAAGGTTCTTCATCTCCGGACACCTGGCATAGCCGTGAGGACCTCCGCATATGTAGTAGCCGCTGCTCTTCGTGGTCTGCTCCTTTCTCTCGGCGTAGCCCTGTCGCCCGAACCTCCTACCATCGGACTTGTTGGAATTATAGCTATTGGGTGGAGGATGTTTCTCTTTGCCTTTACCACGATCTCCCCCACCTTTGGCATGACTACTCCTTATTTCTTTGCCCTTGCCTCTGTCATGCCTGTCATACTTAAAGTCCGTCAAGGCTTCGGCTTGGGTGATGGCCTCATCGATGGTGCTGACTTGACGGCGCTCCAACTCTGTCTTGGCCCAACTCTGCAGCCTATCCATGAAGTGGAAGAGCATATCTTCATCTGTGAGGTTGGGGATTTGAAGCGTAAGGGTAGTGAACTCCTTCACATAGGCACGTATGCTACCCGTATGCTTCAACTCCCGAAACTTGCGTTTGGCCTCATAGATGACATTGTTGGGGAAGAAGGCCTTCTTCAACTCGTCTCGGAACTGCTCCCAGGTGTTGATGGTGCATAGACCCTTCCCGATCTCGGACTCCTTGCGCTTCCACCATAACATGGCCATCTCCGAGAGGTATAGCACGGCCGTGTTAATCCTCATCTCGTCACTCTTCACTTTGTTACACTTGAAGTAATTCTCCAAATGCCAAAGGAAGTTCTCCACCTCTTGTGCATCACAGGCACCTTTGAACATTGGTGGCTTCGGAGCCTCAATCTTGGCCTTCCGGTCCGCACTGGACGTTATGCATCTCCCGGCATCTATGTCTCCTTTAAGTGCTGCTATCTTGGCCTTCATGGTCTCCATCGTGCTTAGCGTGTCCATGAGCCGACACTCCAAGAAAGTGATCACCTCCTTCACCTCGTACTCGGCAGCCTTGCGCACCTCCAACTCCTTCTGGATGTTGTCGTTCTCCTCAAGGGTGAACTCCTCTAGAGACTTGAACTTGCCGTCGACCTTGTTCAAGCGCTTGCCTAATATCTCCACAGCTTGCCGAGCAGCATCTACCCTTGCAATCCACTCTATGCCGGGTGTGACATCCATGGGCTCCTCGCCTCACTCATCGTCACTCACCTCAGTGGCCGAGGGTGAGTAGGATGTTAGGGCCTCGCTTGGTGTAGGCTCAAGCGGCACCTCCTCATTTCTCTTAGAGTTTTTCTTTCCTTTGTGGTGCTTCCTTCCAACATCTTGCTTGACGTTGGTGGCGGTAATGGCGTTGATGTCTCCCTCACTTGTCATATCCCTTAGTAGAACCACGCTCTGATACCACGTTGTCACGGACTTAGACTTCAACTAAGACTTCCGTGCGGCACTTGACAACTTACTCACGAATCTTTCACGATCTTGCAAGCTAAAGTAAGCCTTTAAGATTAGATCGCTAAGGGAATGCTATATAGTAAGAAAGACAAGAGAACTTTTATGAAGAAGGCTTTTATATTGCTTTGGAAGAATGCTTGTTTTCTTGATGGATTGCTACAAATGAATGCCCCCTCTATTTATACTACTCCTAAGGGGCTCAAGTGTAAATAAAAATTGCTATACAAGTCCCTCCATATTTACAAAGAAGTCCCTCTCTAGAATTCTCTACATACTCTAGAGAATTCTAAGTCTTTCAAGACTTCTCTACAAGCTTCTATAAGGATCTAGAGTCTTCTACTAACCTCTCCAAAAGTCTAGATTCTTCCACCTTCTTCAAGATCAAGTGGCGGGCCATAACATAGTGCTCAATAAAATAAAGTAGTAAAACAAAAACCTCCGTGTAGAAGAGAATCTCTTTTCAGCAAGAGTGATCTCAAATTTTATTACCTAGCTACTTTTTGTTGACATCAAATTTCTGCCTGATATTTTTTAAAATTAATTATTTTGAGTTTTTTTCGTTAATAGCTCAAAAGTGCACTTTCTAACAATTTTAATTCAATTTTATCGATAATTATCTTTATTTCTCAAAAAAGGTTTAGGAATTTTATCAGTTATTTATTTATTTATTTTATTTAGTTTCAAATATTGTTATTTTTTATCACATTTTGTTAATTTGCATTTTTACATCCCATTTATTATATTTGTTCATATTCATTTTAATATTTTAGCATAATCTAGGAATATATTGAAATACAAATAAATATTGAATTACTCATATATTTAATCAACTTGTGATTTAGGGTCCATAATTTTGTAAAGTGAATAGTTTTTAATTTTTTTTATAATCTTTTTAAATGAGCGGTGTAAAAGAAAAGACCAAAAATATTTTCTCCCTCATTCTCTTCTTCCTTGAAAACAAGCCGCCACCTAACAAATCCCCATTTTCACCCTTTGCTCGACAAACTAGTGAGCTAAAAGCTCCTTTGCCACGCTCCATTTTCTCCAAATAACTCTAGATCTCCCTTAAGATACCACCACCTAACTCCATTTTCTCCAAATAACTCCAGGGCAGCAACCAAAGCTTCAAACCACCAACTCCGGCTAACGGAGAAACGAAACTACAGCTTACCAAACAAATTCGAGACCACCGGATCTCCAAGCAAAAGCCCAAAGTCCCCAAAAATTACCACGGTTTGGTTTCTCTAACTTCCATTTTTTTCTTGGATTGTTCATCGTCTTGCTCTTAACATTACTATCTTATCATTTTATTATTGTTTGTTATGATTGAAGAACAAAACTTCTACGATTCTAAGCATTTTTATCAGCAAAAACTTTAGTATTTTATTGTTTGGTATTGTTGTTTATTTATTTTTTTAACTTCTTTGGTTCATCATGTTATTTTGTTTCCCCTCCCAGTTACTTTTGTTAGTTTTCTATTTTACTGGCAAGTTCCTCAATCGCTTATAAATTTGGTTGGAGAACTTGAAACTTTAGCAAGGTTTTGACTATGGCCTTAACAATTGATTCTTTTGTTTGACTTTGTCTTGTTAATCTTTTATGAATACATATTGATGATTCACTATTTTCTATAGCTTCTGTAAATAATATGTTGGTGATTCACTATTTTTCATGTTGTAGTATTTTAGTCTATATTATGCTTTACTTTTTAATTCTCTGTTGGCTTTACTTTTTGTTTAGTTTGTTTTTGATTGATGCTCTATTTTTTTTGCCACGATCCGATTTCTCAGGTCATGATATCACCTACTATCAACCTACCAATAGGTAAACCTAAATCCAATAGTCCAAAACCGTAGGCCACGAACCATCACGAGAGGAAGAAAAAAACTGAACAGCAGCAGCAGCAGTAGTACCCTGTCAAAAGGGATTACCTTGTCAAAAAGATGATAATCTGTATAATTTTTTATCCAATTTTCAAGATTTAATTATGACTGTTATAGATGATCATAAGATTTTTGATATCTTGAAGACTGTTAAGGATAAAGATTTAAGAAACAAGATTTTTGATACAATTTTTGATGAAAGTTCTAGTAGTAGACAAATAGATGAGAAGCATGTTGATATTATCAGACAACTTGCATATTATTCTATGGCCGATTTAAAACAGATTTTGAACCAAATAAATTTCTTTTCAAAAGATATTACTACTTCTGATTTACAACAAGAAATTAGTATTTTAAAAAAAAAGAAATTATTCAACTGAAAACCCAAAACAAAAGTATTGATAAATGGATTTCAAATCTGGAAGACTCAAGAACTTTTGATTTACTATTACAGGCTAATAAACCTGATGAAAATAATAAACAGATTCTGTTAGAACCTAATTTGCAAAATACTGATGACAATTTCTTGACAAATATTAAATTTGATACTAATAATGAATTTTTACAGAAGCTAGTATTATCACTTCGCAGAAATTTTACATTAATATTACTCTGCAAATAGATTATAATTTTAGAAAAAAAAATATTTCTTTATTTGATAGTGGTGCTGATGTTAATGGTGTACATGAAGGGATTATTCCTTTTAGATATTTTCATAAGACTATCCATTATTTAAGATCTACTAATGGTAGTAAAATAAAATTATGCTATAAATTACCTGAAGCATTTTTGTGTAATAATGGTGTATGTTTACCTCAAAGCTTTATGATTGTTGAAGATATTTCTTGCCCTATTATTTTAGGTGTGCCTTTTATGAATGTTATTTTTCCTTTAAAATATTAGGATAATAGTAAATTAATTGGTACTTATAAGAATAAGGATTTTCAACTAAATTTTATTACTAGACTATTTACAAAGACTTAATCAGATTGTTGATAAATTAGTTTTAAAAAATCAATAAATTAATTTTATTAAACAAGAAATTTCTCTAATGGAAATAGATGTGATTTTGAAAAATCTTAAATTACAAGAGAAAATAGATTTATCAAAAAATCAATTTATTTTAAATATTTGTGGAGATCATCCTAGTGCATTTTGGGATAGAAAAAAAATATGTTGTTACTTTACCTTATGAAGAATCTTTTGATGAATTGAATATTCCGACAAAGGCTAGACTTTGTCAAATAAATTTTGATTATTTAGAATTATGCAAGACTGAGATTGATAATTTATTAAAAAAGAATTTAATTAGACATTCCAGTTCTGCATGGTCATGTACTACTTTTTATGTTAATAAATATGCTGAAAAGGAGAGAGGTGTTCCCATATTAGTTATTAATTATAAATCTCTTAACAAAGTTTTAAAATGGATCAGATAGCCCATTGCTAATAAAAAAGATTTATTAGACAGATTGCATGATGCTATTAAATTTTCTAAATTTGATTTAAAATCAGGATATTGACAAATATAAATTTCTGAGTCTGACAAATATAAGACTGTTTTTAATGTGCCTATGGGTCAGTTTGAATGAAATGTAATGCCTTTTGGATTAAAGAATGCTCCTTCTGAATTCCAAAAAATTATGAACAATATTTTTATTCTTTATACTAATTTTATTATTGTTTACATTGATGGTATTCTGGTATTCTCTAAAAACATTGAATCACATTTTAGACATCTTGAATTATTTCAGAAAATTGTAATTCAAAATGGATTGGTTATTTCTAAACCAAAAATGATTATTTTTCAAACAAATGTTAGATTTTTAGGTCATAATATTGAAAAATGAAAGATTAGTCCTATAAATAGGAGTATTGAATTTGCTTCTAAATTTTCTGATATTATAACTGATAAAACCCAGTTGCAAAGATTTCTCAGAAGTTTGAATTATATTTCTCCTTTTATTAAAGATTTGGCTACGGATACTGCTATTCTATACGACAGACTAAAAAAGGATCCCAAGGCTTGGAATGATTTGCATACTACTGTTGTTAAAAATATTAAATTAAAAGTTAAAGAATTGTCTTGCCTAACTCTGGCTAATCTGAATTGGATAAAAATAGTTGAAACAGGTGCTTCTGATACTGGGTATGGTGGCATTCTGACTCAATATTTTCTCATTGATAAAAAAGATTTTATTATTCAATTTTATTCTGGTAAATGGAATAACAGTCAAAAGAATTATGCGTCTGTTGCAAAAGAAATTTTAGCTATTGTTAAATGCATTTTAAAATTTCAAACTGATTTATACAATCAAAAGTTTGTTATTAAAACTGATTGTCAAGCTGCTAAATTTATGTTTAATAAAGATCGTAAACATAATGTTTCTAAACAGATGTTTGCTAGGTGGCAGGCTTTATTAGCCCCATTTGATTTTAATATTGAATATAAAAAGGGATTGAAAATAGTTTACCTGATTTTCTTACTAGAGAATATTTAAATTAATTATTTTCATGTACAGGATGCACCCGAATTGGTCCGGGTCCTCTAATAGAGGAAGAGCCCGAGGAAACCAGAATAGATTTCAATCGTTGGGCCAGATTCCAAGCCCTGAAAAGATTAATCAGAGCAGTTTCTACTCCAAGAGCGTCGTCTTCAACAGCTGGCAATGCCATTATTCGACCCTCCTATGAAGATTATCAAAACTATCTAAATTTGATCAATGTCATCAATGCTGGAACTACTAGGGGTAACAATGTTACCATTCAACCCACCTCTGTTGAGGATGTCACAGAAGAAGATTCCTTTGCCTCGATTATTGGCAAAACTGATAAAGAGATATTTAATCCAAAAAAAGAAATAATTTTATATATTGACCCCAAAGATTTACAATGGAAAACCAATTCATGGGTCATTATGAAAAGATATTTAAACAGTGCATTATTTCCAATGCAGACATATAAAACAAGATTATATTTTGAAATGATTTTGACATCTACAACGACAGTGGAAATTACCCACAATAATACTGGAGGTCCCAATAAATCTTATTTTACTTATTCTAAGATTATTATTAAAAGATTAATTTTACCAGAAGAATGGGGTTTGAATACTCTTAAAGACTCCCAATATATTCACCCACAGCAAAAACAAGCGTAAATTTTAATTATTGGGATTATGTGGAAGCATTTATCAAAACTCTCTATTATGAGAATGATGACCATAAACACTCATGGTTCATCAAAATTTGTGCCCAGGTTTTCAGGAGTACTACCATCCCTATTTGGTTTGTAAAATGGTGGTCTTTTTTCGGATCCACTAACACAATTCTTCCTTCATTTTTTCTAGACCAATTTACTCTTTGGCTAGAAGCCACTCCCAAGATTTCAGAATTGGACAAAGAAGATAGACTATATCTAGGAACTCCTCTAATGAATTTTTTAATGGAATTTTCTATCCCATGGATTTTTAAATGGACTGTTGAAGTTAAGTCTGATTCAGATGGAGTTCCATGTCTATACAGATTATTCCATACCAAGTTTTGGTCCAAATTGACACAGAAAGACCAGAATGGCAAACTTTATGGCCAGGATTTATTGAACGATATTGGAGAAACCATTATTAAATATGACAGATTTGATAAAATTAAAATCCCTAAAGAAGATAGCCATTTTGCTAAAGTTTTCAAGAAACTACAGATTAAAAAAGGCGGATTATTGATCCAAGAAGAACTTGTTGCCGCTTATATGGAACAGGTAAAAAGAGAGATTCACAACCAGTTTGGAAGTGATAATGATTCTATGAGAGACAACTCTGAAGACAATGATTTCAATGATGCCCAAATCATCCATAACATAGTCTCCATCGAGATTCCGGAAATTATTAGAAAGGCTGAAGAAAAAATTTTGCAGTACAAAACCAAAAAGAAAATTTAATTGGACTGCATGGAAAATGACTGACAAACCAACAGACAGATTTTGTTGTCAACACAGTAGATTTTACTGTGTCAATAGTAATTTTACTATTGAATCATTTAAAAAGTTGCTATTACTGTGGATTTTTACTGTTGAGGCATTGTGCATTACTGTTTGGCACTGTAGCCTTTATTACTTTTGTATTTTACTGTGCACTTTTTGTTTATATAAGGAATGAATTAGAATTCATTCACCAGAACGTTGGGTACCCCTTTCTCTCACTACTCTTAATCCTCTCTACCTTCTTTCTTGGCATCTGTACCCCTATAGTTTGTAATAGTTGTTTAATAAATAAAAAAGTGAAGTTTGAAGCACAACCCCAGGAGACTGGTGGTGTTTCAGGTACCTTTCTTTCTTTCTTTTATTTAATTTTTGTATAACTTAGACCCATGATGGGCTAAGTATTTAAGTGTTAAATAATAACTAAAATAGATTGTTAGAATATAAAGTGGCAATGACTCTAAAATAAGAGCTTCTCTTTAATGAGTTACGGTTTTAATCAGGTTAAAGTTAAAAATAATTTTATAGTAAACTAAGTTTAAACCATGACGTTGGTAAGCCCCAAGAAGGGTGTTCCCGACATGGTTAGTGATGAATTAATTGGGTTAGAAACCTTGTAATTCCGTTGATAAGTCCTGTATGGCTGATGATATTGCATAGGGATGTTCCCAATTGGGTTTCAAATAATTAATTCACAGTTTACATAAAATACATTTGACTTTGTAAAATTGCCAGATTATGTAAAAAAAAATCCAATAACCCCTAAGATCCTGCTCAACACTTGACATTTGTACCTCTATAGTTTGTAATAGTTGTTTAATAAATAAAAAAGTGAAGTTTGAAGCACAACCCCAGAAGACTAGTGGTGTTCCAGGTACCTTTTCTTTCTTTCTTTTATTTAATTTCTATATAACTTAGACCCATGATGGGCTAAGTATTTAAGTGCTAAATAATAACTAAAATAGATTGTTAAAATATAAAGTGGCAATGACTCTAAAATAAGAGCTTCTCTTTAATGGGTTATGATTTTAATCAGGTTAAAGTTAAAATAATTTTACAGTAAACTAAGCTTAAACCATGGCGTTGGTAAGCCCTAAGAGAGGTGTTTTCGACATGGTTAGTGATGAATTAATTGGGTTAGAAACCTTGTAATTCCATTGGTAAGTCTTGTATGGTTGATGATATCGCCTAGGGATGTTCCCGATTGGGTTTCAAACAATTAATTCGCAGTTTACATAAAATACATTTGATTTTGTAAAATTGCCAGATTATGTAAAAAAATCCAATAACCCCTAAGGTCCTGCTCAACACTTGGTATCAGAGCCATGAAAGTATTTTAATAATTTTTTGAAAGTTATTATTTAACACTTTGTTTAAACGTTGTCTATGGATTGGTTCAAAAAATCAAATGTTATTAAAAATATGTTAAAAGAACAGATAAATTTACCTGTTAATGAAGATTTACTGAATATTTGAACGATTCCTAAGGTCGATGTGCAAACAATTTATAAACTGGATACTTTTGATAAATATGCTGGTAGAACTACTGTTAAAACTATCGAATTAGGTTTTACGGTGGAAAAAGAAAGTGATATTTTTCATCTATTTACACAGGATGATATTGATTATTATAAACATAAAAATTTCAATTATTTGCATATTGATTTGGTGCAAGTTGCCTTTAAACCTTTAACTTTAAAAGATTTACCTGAATCTTTTATTGATGCCTTAAGAGATGGTAGAAATTTAAACTAGAATAATTCTTTGATTGGTACAATACAGTCTAGTTTGGCTTATGGTGCTGTTTACTTTAATGCTTATCCCAACTTGAATGTGGCATTAAGTGATGTGAATATTTTATAGTCTTTGATTTTTAATGTAAAAATTAATGATTATAATTATTTATCTGGTACTGAAGTTATTTGTATTTGTACAAGGATTGTTTATAGACCTTTATATACTTTATCTCCCAGATGTCGAATTGCTGACCAAAATAATAAAACTGTTTTATTTGAAAATAATTTTTCTAAGTCTAAAATTATCACACGAAGATTAATAAAAAAAAGGGCAGCCCGGTGCAGTAAAGCTCCTGCTATGCGCGGGGTCCGAGGAAGGGCCTGACCACAAGGGTCTATTGTACGCAGTCTTACCTTGCATTTCTGTCATAGGCTATTTCCAAGGCTTGAACCCGTGACCTCCTGGTCACATGGCAGCAACTTTGCTAGTTACTCCAAATGGGAAGAAATTATTTTTTTTGATGAATGAATTATTGAGGAGGCTGCTGTCCCTCAAAACATTACTTGTGAAGAGATTTCTGAGATTTCACAAACTTCTAATGGAACTGTTAAACTTCGTTTTAAAAATGATAATATTCCTAGAATTATCAATTCTTCTTCTAGATTAACTAGATTTGTTTCTTCATATATTTCACCTGCAAATTATCTAGTTGATATAACCTCTAGGGCATCTACATCCCAGATTAGAGAAAATATTCCTCAGACTTTTGATCATACTATTTTAGATAAGAATAATATTGCTAGGGGAAGGAATAATTTAAGTGATTCTACAGATTCTGAAATGAATTTTCCAAATGGTTTAGATGGATAGTACAACTATTGATTTTAGTCCGGGTTCACCGGCATGAAAGCAAATATTGGCTGAATTTTTTTGCCAAAAATGGGAACCTTTTAGAATATGGTTTTTTCCTCATTTTCCCAGAAGAAAAGAAAATTTTTCAAGATGAATTTTATGCTAATTTACAAAGAAAAATATTATTTTATCTTTTGTACCATGGTTTATGATTAAATATGTAGGACAATATTTTTCTGTGATTGAACATGAATATCATCTATTTGCTTCTGGTGATATAGTGATTTCTTCTTTACCTCCAATGCAATTTTTTTATATTCGCCAAGATGGTAAAACCATTAATTTTACTGCTTTCTCTAAACTATTTGAAAATCGAAATGCTGTTTTAAATTGTGAACATGTGAATCTTATTTTAAAACAATAAAATTATGTTAATTATTATTTGAGTGTTTTGGGTGAACATATTATGGCACTGCATAGGAATTTGGATAATGATTTGAAACAGACTAAGATTTTACATGGAAAAATTGATTCTTTTACAAAAAAAAATAAGGAAAAGGTGAAACAAAAAATTATTCGAAATACTTTACAACCACCTCCGAAAGTTCCAAATTTTAAAACAGAGTCTTTCGACGACATTGAACAACTTTTACGAGATAAATTAAAGAGTATGGATTTGTCTTCTCATGTAAAGAATCTGAATTTACAACCTTAACCAATTTTATCTGCCAAAGAGGAAGATTTTATTAGACAACGGGCGAGACATGATTTTTCTGTAAATAGAATTAATACCAAGTGGGCTGACAAGCCTATTCAACATATGTATTATTATAATAGACCTACTCCTGTTGATGTTTTGAACAAAGAACGTGAACATGTTTTTAACAATAGTTATAATTATTGGGAGATTTATGAATGCAATATTGATGGCTTTAATGACAAACAGATTTTTACTACTGTGCATAGAATGTTAATGTATAGCACGATTTCTAAAGTTAATAAAAATTATGATAAAGATATTGCTTATATGATTGTTGCTGGTTTTATTGGTCAATTAAAAGGTTGGTGAGATAATTTTTTAAACCAAGACCAAAGAACTATGATTATGAATACTACAACTATGCATACTATAGCGGGTCAATTAGCTTATGAGACTACTGATGCGACTACTTCTGAAGACCAAGAAAGGGCTAATGCTGTTTATACTTTAGTTACTACCATGGTTGAATATTTTTGTGGTAGATGGACTGATGAAGCTGAAATGATTAGAACTACATTACAAAATTTACGTTGTAGATAATTGTGTGATTTTAGATGGTATAAAGATGTTTTTCTGAGTAGAGTTATGGAATTACATGATTGCAGTCATGAACATTAGAAATCCAAATTTATTGATGGATTACATTTATATTTTTGCTGAACGTGTTAGAAAAACTCTTTGTGGTACTGAAGCTAAGATTCTTTATGAAAAGCTTACATATGGTAAGATTATAAGTGTTTGTACCCAAGAAGGTTTAAATGTTTGTAATGATATTAAAATGAATTATCATATTAAGAAAAATAGATTAAATGAAAAACAACAATTAGGTGAATTTTGTGATCAATTTGCTATTGATATGCCTATTACTGCAAGAAAAAAGAAGGTTTATCCTTCTAAGGAAAAGTTTTATAAAAAACCTCGCTAGATTAAGCGTCGTGATTTATCTAAAACTGATTTGTAAGAATTTCCTAAGAAATATAAAAAAATGTATAAAGGAAAAGTTGGTAAAAAAGATTATAAGAAGCATGTTAAATGCCATAAATGTGGTAGGTATGGCCATTATGCCAATGAGTGTAAAACTCAGGAAAAGATTAAATCATTAGATTTAGATAATAAATTAAAAGATTCTTTGTGTAAAATTCTTTTATATTCTAATAATGATGGTTCTTCTTCTGATACTATTAAAACTAGTTCAGATTCTGCTTCTTCTTCTATTGAAAACCAAGTGTTTTACAAAATGAAGATTTATATTTCGATTCTGATTGATGTTTTTCTGATGATGATTGTGTACCCTATCAAAAGGGATTACCTTGTGAAAAAGATGATAATCTATATAATTTGTTATCCAATTTTCAAGATTTAACTGTGACTATTATAGATGATAATAAGATTTTTGATATCTTGAAGACTGTTAAGGATAAAGATTTAAGAAAAAAGATTTTTGATACTATTTTTAATGAAAGTTCTAGTAGTAGACAAATAGATGAGAAGCCTATTGATATTATCAGACAATCTGCATATTATTCTATGGCCGATTTAAAACAGATTTTGAACCAAAGAAATTTCTTTTCAAAAGACATTACTACTTTTGATTTACAACAAGAAATTAGTATTTTAAAAGAAGAAATTATTCAACTGAAAACCCAAAACAAAAGTATTAATAAAAGGATTTCAAGTCTGGAAGACTCAAGAACTTTTGATTTAATATTACAGGCTAATAAACCTGATGAAAATAATAAACAGATTCTGTTGGAACCTAATTTGTAAAATACTGATGACAATTTGTTGACAAATATTAAATTTGATACTAATAATAATTTTTTACAGATGCTTAGTATTATCACTTCGCAGAAATTTTACATTAATATTACTCTGCAAATAGATTATAATTTTAGAAAAATATTTATTGTTTTATTTGATAGTGGTGCTGATGTTAATTGTTTACAGGAAGGGATTATTCCTTCTAGATATTTTCATAAGACTACCCATTGTTTAAGATCTGCTAATGGTAGTAAAATAAAATTATGCTATAAATTACCTGAAGCATTTTTGTGTAATAATGGTGTCTGTTTACCTCAAAGTTTTATGATTGTTGAAGATATTTCTTGCCCTATTATTTTAGGTGTGCCTTTTATGAATGCTATATTTCCTTTAAAATATTAGGATAATAGTAAATTAATTGGTACTTATAAGAATAAGGATTTTCAATTAAATTTTATTACTAGACCATTTACAAAGACTATTAATCAGATTGTTGATAAATTAGTTTTAAAAAATCAACAAATTAATTTTATTAAACAAGAAATTTCTCTAATGGAAATAGATGTGATTTTTAAAAATCTTAAATTACAAGAGAAAATAGATTTATTAAAAAATCAATTTATTCTTAATATATGTGGGGATCATCCTAGTACATTTTCAAGTGTTGAGACAGGACCTTTTGAGGTTTTTGTACGTGGCATTGTTACACCAGACCTACGAGTCACTCGAAGGACTCTTTTGGTTGATAGTTCTAGTTTCCAGCCAATATACTTTAGAAACAATCCTTTAGAGGTTATTGGTATCTTTTTACTCAGTCTGGAAATTTTACAGAGTTAAATATATTTTATGTTAACCGCGAATTAACCGTCCAAAATCCAACCGGAAACATCCCTAGGCGATATTATCAGCCATACAGGACTTACAAACGAAATTACAAGGTTTTTAACCTAATTAATTCATCACTAACCATGTCAGAAATACCCCTTTTAGGGCTTACCAATGCCATGGTTTAAGCTTAGTTTATTATAAAATTCTTTTAACTCAAACCTGACTAAAACCTTAATTCATTAAAGAAAAGTTTCTTAACCCATTAAAAGAAAAGCTCTCATTTTAGAGTCATAACCATAGTATATTCTAACAATCTATATTAGTTATTATTTAACACTTAAATACTTAGCCCATCTGTAATATCCCCTAAAAACGTTGTATACGATGTTTCAATTTTTGCCTAAACATGATACAGTCTCTGTATTTTGGTCATAACTTTTCATAGAAAAATCCAAATTGAGTGATTCAAATTTCTGAGTAACCACAAGATCATTACCTACAACTTTTATGAAGACCATATTTTAAGATTCGGAGGTTAAGTAGGTCAAATAAATTAATCTTTGTAAGGTAGGATGCTGTTACGGAAATGAGTGTTTATAGAAGAAAAATCATATCTCACTGTAGGTTTATCCACATTGGTTGATTCTTGAACGATATGAAACTAGACTTCCATATCTACAATTCTTATGAAGACACCAAATCCTAATAAGGAATTTATCTTATTCAAACGCAGCTCCCAAAAAGAGTATTCTGTCAAAGATAACTCATTTCACCTACCATAGAAAGATCTAGATACATTTGACATCACTCATGACATAAATTGTCCTCCATTTAACATCATCCATGACATCAATATATTCCACTAAATTTTCAGATTTTTATTTATAATTATTTTATTTATTGTTAGGTCATCTTTCCCACCTATAAATACCCACCTTATTTCCTCATTTTATTCATCAAGCTTTCTCAAGCAAATCTTCTCTCTATACACATTCTCAAATATAGTTTTAGTTCTTAGTAGTGAAGAAATACTATTCCGGTGATTCATATATTCCGGGTAGTACACAAAACGTTCCGGCAAGGAGAGAAGCTAGGACTCAAGAGTGTTCATTAAGTCTTCCGATACCAACTAAAGCTTCGGTTTCCAGGTATGTAAGGCTTCAATGAGAGTATTCCTTCCACTCTCATGCCTAAATTATTTTGATTATATGATAAATTATATTTATTTTCTTTAAACTCTACTCTAAGTTATGTGTGTATTTATCCATGGGTTCTTCCATCCATGTAGTCCAAAAACTCTTTCAATTAAATATCTTGATTTTAAGTAATATTTTCTTATGTTAATTCTTATTTTTACTTAATAGTATGAATTATGGTTAAACTAATGATTATTGCTCTATTTTGATGCAACATAATTTTATATGTATGAATTGATGGATTGCAAGTAATTTATTTATTTATATTTTTAAAGGTTGTTGAAATTCATGGTGGGTTGTTTAAAGCATGATTTTTAATTAATGGATTTCAAAGTATTTATGAATATTTATTTACATACATATTTGCAAGTTGAAGTGATTTGAACCCACCTAGTTTTACTATGTTTTTAATAAAGTTTGACTTGAAAGCTTTGACTCCAAATAAATGTTTATGAAAGCAATATCTATGATCAAAAAGGGAGTCTTATGAAATGAAAGAATGATGAAATGATATGAATGATGGATTCTTTATGCAATAAGGACAATTCTTGCATATTTGAATTATCAAATGTTTTAATGAGCTATTCTACCGAATATGATGTTTGAATTCTCAAGTTATATGCTATGAATATTTTGAAGTATTAAACTATTCCGTGGGATTGACTTAGCACCGAATGAGGCATTGAGGTGGGATTCGGTAAGGGAATCCTAGTAGCAACCCCTTGTCTCATTAACTATGTGCCAACATAGGAGCCCTTGTAGGCTTAGGCTAATGGATCCATAAATAGCCCTTAAAGTTAAAGTTAAAGAAATGAATGAAGTTGACGGAGTTCTACCTGGCAAGTAGTCTCCCCGGCCAACGTAGGGGGTTATGTTGGATTCCATGTAATAGCTCGCATGGTCTTAAATGTCGGTTATGGTTAATTTCCCACAAAATGAATGTTTTAAAGGATATCCATATGATTTATTATGCATGTATTACATTATGTTCCATATTACATAAATGTTATAATATTTTCTCAATGTTCATGCATCCTTACATACTTAGTACATTCAAAGTACTAACGCATACTCTTTTGCCTACATGATATCACCATGTAGGGATCGCTGCTCCTCCTCGTTCTCCTCCACGTGGCTAGTTGATATTCCATTGAAGACTACTTTTGGTGAGTTCCCATGTTCCGGGAACAATACTCCTTTGTCTTTCTAGCTTATGATATGTTAAGATATTTTATTATGGTATTTCTTCTATTATGATTGAGGGTGAGCTAGGAACTTGTCTTAGCCCCATTAAATCTAATAGTTAGAGGTATTGTTGGACATATGTAAGTTGAAGATTTATTATTATGATTTCCGCTTGTCTATTTATCATCATTACCTATGAAAGGCTAAAAGAATGCTAAGAGGCTTGTTTGAGGTACTTTCGGGTTCCTCATTCGCCATGTCACGTCTAGGCCCTAGGCTTGGGTCGTGACACTATCATTGGTCTAAGTTATACAAAATTAAATAAAAGAAAGAAAGAAGAAAAGTACTTGGACACCACCAGTCTCCTGGGGTTGTTCTTCAAACTTCACTTCTTTATTTATTATATAGCAGTATTACAAACTATGTTACAATAGTGAGGAGTAGAGAGAGAAAGTAGAGAGAAGGAAGAGGAACAGGGGTTGGAAAAACTTAAAAATGAATTCTGAATTCATTCCTTTTATAAATCAAAAGTGCACAGTAAAAGTGCATAGTGAAAACCAAAAAGTCAAAAAGGTTACAGTGCTTAAATAGTGATTGCACAGTGCCAAATAGTAAAATTTGTACAGCAATGCCATTTTTTCAACAGTAAAATTACTGTTGGTACAGTAAAATCTACTGTGGTGGCCATCAAAATCTGCTTGTTGGTCGGCCTGTCGCTTTCTGTGTAGTCCGATTAAATCTTCTTTTTTTCTTTGAATTGCAAAATTTCTTCCTCAGCCTTTTTTATTATTTCAGGAATCTCACTTGAGGATATGCTGTGTATGCTCTGGGCATCATTAAAAAGATTATCTTCGGCAGAATTATCTGTCATAGAATTATCATCACTACTACCAAATTGGGTCTGAATGTCCCTTTTTACTTGTTCCATATATGCTGCAACAAGTTCTTCTTGGGTTAATAAATCACCCTTTTTAATCTGTAATTTTCTGGTAACCTTAGCAAAATGACTCTCTTTTTATGAAATTTTAATTTTGTCAAATCGACCGTGATTAATAATGGCTTCTCCAATTTCTTTTAATAAATCTTGTCCATAAATCTTGCCAGTTTGGTCTTTTTGGATCAATTTAGACCAGAATTTTGTATGGAATAATCTGTAAAGGCAAGGTACACCATCGGAATCAAAAGTAACTTCAATAGTCCATTTGAAGATCCGAGGGATAGAGAATTCCATGAAAAAATTCATTAAAGGGGTTCTTGGAAATAGTCTATCTTCTTTTTCTAATTTCGAAATCTTGGGAGTGGATTCAAGCCAAAGGATAAATTGGTCTAAAAATAGTAAAGGTAGAATTGTGTTAGAGGGTCCAAAAAAAGACCACCATTTTACAAACTAAGTAGGGATAGTAGTACTTCTGAAAATCTGGGGACAAATTTTGATGAACCATAAGTGTTTATGGTCATCATTCTCATAGTAAAGAGTTTTAGTAAATGCTTTCACATAATCCAATAATTAAAATTAACACTTGTTTTTGCTATGGGATGTGAGTATTGAAAATCTTTAATGGTACTTAAACCTTATTCTTCTGGTAAAATCAGTATTTTGATAATAATCTTGGAGTAAGTAAAATAAGATTTATTAGGGCCTCCAGTTTTATTGTGGGTAATTTCCACTGACCCTGTAGATGTTAAAATCATCTCAAAATGTAATCTAGTTTATACGTTTACATTGGAAATAATGAGTTACATAAATATCTTTTCATAACAACCCATGGATTGGTTTTCCATTGCAAATCTTTGGGTTCTATGTACAAAATCATTTCCTTTTTGGAGTTTGTATCAAAAATCTCTTTGTCTGTTTTGCCAATAATTGAGGCAAAGGAATCTTCTTCAGTAACATCCTCAACAGAGGTGGGTTGAATGGTAACATTGTTACCCCCAATAGTTCTAGCATTACTGGTATTGATAAAATTCAGATAATTTTGATAATCTTCATAAAAGGGTCGAATACAAGCATTGCCAGTTGTTGATGACGACGCTCCTGGAGTGGAAATTGCTCCGATTAATCTATTTGGGCTTGGAATTTGGCCCAAAGATTGAAATCTGTTTTGGTTACCTCGGGCTCTTCCTCTATTAGAGGACCCAGACCAATTTGGGTGCATTCTGAATATGAAAATAGTTAGTTTAGATATTCCCTGATAAGAAAATCAGGTAAACTATTTTCAATCCTTTTTTTATATTCAATATTAAAATCAAAAGGGGCTAGTAATGCCTGCCACCTAGCAAACATTTGTTTAGAAACATTGTGTTTGCAATCTTTATTAAACATAAACTTAGCAGCTTGACAATCAGTTTTAATTAAAAACTTTTGGTTATATAAATCAGTTTGAAATTTTAAAACACATTTAACAATAGCTAAAATTTCTTTTACAACAATCGCATAATTCTTTTGGCTGTTATTCCATTACCAGAATAAAATTGGATAATAAAATCTTTTTTATCAATAGGTGAATATTGGTTAAAATTCCTCCATAACCAACAGTTTTTATCCAATTTGGATTAGCTAGAGTTAAACAAGGTGTCACGACCCAACCCCGTGGGCCATGACTAGTGCCCGAACTGGACACTCATATATACACCTGTCAGTAACTAAACATGATAGGGGACTTATACGGGCAGAACTTTGCCTCAAAATAGTCATATATATATATCAAAACCACCTATCTCCTGGAGAGTCACAATCGTCAAAACATAACATAGTATGTTGGTCCAACAAGGCTTTCATTACATGTAGGAACGTCCCTCTATCATATACAGATACGCAAACTGACAAGGCTGCCGCTACACATCATATTACAAATATACATGTATATATGCAAGCCGGCAAGGCTGCCACTATGAATGGGGATGGTCCAAAATATTAGTCATACTAGTATAGCTGGATAACATCTATATACAACCCACACATATATGCCTACAGACCTCTAAGAATATCAATAATAACATATGAAGGGACAAGGCCCCGCCGTACCCCTGGATAAATAAATATATACATCAAAAGGTTGATATCAAACGTCAACGCTCAGAAACAATGGAGCATTTTCAAAATAGCTGGATGGAAATCCTAAGCTGGCGGATCCCCGAAATGAGTATCTGTACCTACATGCATGAAACACAGCCCTCCGAAGAGAGGGGGTCAGTATGACATATGTACTGAGTATATAAAGCATAAAATATCATAAAAGAGATCACATTTGAAAGGGACAATCAAGAGACAAGTATAATACCGATAATCAAGAAATCACTGTACCTATGCCTTATGAAATAAAATCATGCATGATCATACCATATATCATATCCATCCCATTATGGACTCAGTACATCTATCATATACATGTATATCATATTCATCCCATCATAGGGCTCGGCGCCATCATCATATCACCATGTCATCATATCATATCATATATATATATATATATATATATCCGACCCTCTAGTGAGGGACTTGGTGAATAATGCAGTGAAACTGTGCACGAATACATACCCGGCTCGGGACTCGATGAAAGATATATTAAGACATGCATGAGTAGAGTAGTGAGTAACAATATGCATTTAAATCATCATTTAAGACTTAATGGAATAATGAAAACAAACCATTATTTGAAAATCAGGATGGTAGTCATTTCAAGTACTCTTTGATTGTCGTTAGGCATTATGCCAAACACGAATTATACCGAAATATGTATTGTACCAAAATATAAATTATACAAACTAGGATGACTGAAATCATACTCATGAGACAAGACATAACAATATAAATTCTGTAAACTAAGAATGTTAGCCATCCAAATGTATCTAAGAATAGGATTTCTTTGGAATTTAAGTATGCGTCATCCGTTTGTTTCATATGGATCATGCCGAAAGGAAAAAAGGTTACTTTTACATACCTTTAGCGTTTACTTGCGCTCAATATGTATATGTTGCCCAATATTGTCTCAACCTATATTAAAACGTTAGGCACTACGATTAAGATATGGAAAGGCATAAAACATACTTTATCGTTAATAGGTTATTTCTGAAAAAAATTGGACAGCACCTTCCCTTAATGTCATCACCCTTTTTAGAGTATATAAAAGCAAAACTAGGTTTTAGATCAATGAAAGTTTTAGATCTATGAAAAAGCTTTCCAGAACATCTTCAATGACTCAAAATGGAGCTTTACACAAAGAGTTATGCTAAAATTACTAACAACAGTCCCATCCAAAAATGGGTTTGCAAAACACGAAAATCTGAGCAGCAACTCCCTTATACTACTCACTTTCTCCACTTGCAAATCAACCATACAATCACCAAGCAACATCAATAATCACACATTCAAATGCCTTGTCAAGACAATTCAAGACGATATTCAAAAATACTCTAAATAACCCACATACAACTACTACATCTTCCAATTATCCTTAATGATCCATAGTCTTAACGTTTTATCGAAACAATCCTAAAACAGCCCAACCAACATATAATGCAACATATAACCTTAATTATCATTAATCTTCCAAGCTCAACAAGAACAACAACAACCTAACAAAATAGCCCCTAACCAACAACATAAAGATGCTCAAAAACCTTATGAACACCTACAACAAGCCAAGCAAACCACCTACAATTTTTACATCTTATTTCATACTACTTTTCATCTAATTTTTATGGCCTATAACAGTAGCCACACACAACCACAATATTATTCATTAATATGCAAGAAAGCCATGTTAATATCACCATAAGTTCTACAACAAATTCAACCTCAACCTTAACCATTTAATTCCTTCACTCTCATCACAAAATTCATAACAATAACAATCCAATACTAAGAAAAATTAATTCATCCTTTTCTATACCAAGCAGCCCCAAACGTCTCCTACCAAGACTCAACATCAACACCCATAATTTCATACATTCATCACTCATTTATCAACTCACACAAGCTTCAATTACCTTCAAGATGAGGGAAAAATGAAAATGGAGAGGAAATCTTACCTTAGGCTTTTATGACACAATTTGCTTGAAAACTTGAGGGATTGGTCAAAAACGTTTTTGCTTCTCTAATGGATCCATCCTTGCTTCCATGACCTTGAATAATCATCACACTTAACTCCTCAATCTCTTCCTCACTCTCTAGCTTGTCCGCCTCTCTCTTTCTCTAAACTTCAGTTGCTTCTCTCTATCTTCATTTGTTGAAGATGAGAGTTCTTCCTTCTTGGAGAACTCTCTAGAGTTGTAAAAGAAGTGGCTACAGATTTTTTTCAATAAGGGGACCAAGTGTGTAATATCCCCTAAAAAGTTATATACGATGTTTCAATTTTTGCCTAAACATGATACAACCTCTGTATTTTGGTCATAACTTTTCATAGGAATATCCAAATTGAGTGATTCAAATTTCTGATAACCACAAGATCATTAACTACAACTTTTATGAAAACCATATGTTAAGTTCGTAGGTTAAGTAGGTCAAATAAATTAATCTTTGTAAGGTAGGATGCTGTTACGGAAATGAGTGTTTATAGAAGAAAAATCATATCTCACTGTAGGTTTATCCAAATTGGTTGATTCTTGAACGATATGAAACTAGAATTCCATATCTACAATTCTTATGAGACACCAAATCCTAATAAGGAATTTATCTTATTCAAACGCAGCTCCCAAAAAGAGTATTCTGTCAAAGATAACTCATTTCACCTACCATAGAAAGATCTAGATACATTTGACATCACTCATGACATAAATTGTCCTCCATTTAACATCATCCATGACATCAATATATTCCACTAAATTTTCAGATTTTTATTTATAATTATTTTATTTATTGTTAGGTCATCTTTCCCACCTATAAATACCCACCTTATTTCCTCATTTTATTCATCAAGCTTTCTCAAATAAATCTTCTCTCTATACACATTCTCAAATATAGTTTTAGTTTTTAGTAGTGAAGAAATACTATTCCGGTGATTCATATATTCCGGGTAGTACACAAAACGTTCCGGCAAAGAGAGAAGCTAGGACTCAAGAGTGTTCATTAAGTCTTCCGGTACCAACTAAAGCTTCGGTTTCCAGGTATGTAAGGCTTCAATGAGAGTATTCCTTCCACTCTCATGTCTAAATTATTTTGATTATATGATAAATTATATTTATTTTCTTTAAACTCTACTCTAAGTTATGTGTGTATTTATCCATGGGTTCTTCCATCCATGTAGTCCAAAAACTCTTTCAATTAAATATCTTGATTTTAAGTAATATTTTCTTATGTTAATTCTTATTTTTACTTAATAGTATGAATTATGGTTAAACTAATGATTATTGCTCTATTTTGATGCAACATAATTTTATATGTATGAATTGATGGATTGCAAGTAATTTATTTATTTATATTTTTAAAGGTTGTTGAAATTCATGGTGGGTTGTTTAAAGCATGATTTTTAATTAATGGATTTCAAAGTATTTATGTATATTTATTTACATATATATTTGCAAGTTGAAGTGATTTGAACCCACCTAGTTTTACTATGTTTTTAATAAAGTTTGACTTGAAAGCTTTGACTCCAAATAAATATTTATGAAAGTAATATCAATGATCAAAAAGGGAGTCTTATGAAATGAAAGAATGATAAAATGATATGAATCATGGATTCTTTATGCAATAAGGACAATTCTTGCATATTTGAATTATCAAATGTTTTAATGAGCTATTCTACCGAATATGATGTTTGAATTCTCAAGTTATATGCTATGAATATTTTGAAATATTAAACTATTCTGTGGGATTGACTTAGCACCGAATGAGGCATTAAGGTGGGATTCGGTAAGGGAATCCTAGTAGCAACCCCTTATCTCATTAACTATGTGCCAACATAGGAGCCCTTGTAGGCTTAGGCTAATGGATCCATAAATAGCCCTTAAAGTTAAAGTTAAAGAAATGAATGAAGTTGACGGAGTTCTATCTGGCAAGTAGTCTCCCCGGCCAACGTAGGGGGTTATGTTGGATTCCATGTAATAGCTCGTATGGTCTTAAATGTCGGTTATGGTTAGCTTCCCACAAAATGAATGTTTTAAAGGATATCCATATGATTTATTATGCATGTATTACATTATGTTCCATATTACATAAATGTTATAATATTTTCTCAATGTTCATGCATCCTTACATACTTAGTACATTCAAAGTACTAACGCATACTCTTTTGCCTACATGATATCACCATGTAGGGATCGCTGCTCCTCCTCGTTCTCCTCCACGTGGCTAGTTGATATTCCATTGAAGACTACTTTTGGTGAGTTCCCATGTTCCGGGAACAATACTCCTTTGTCTTTCTAGCTTATGATATGTTAAGATATTTTATTATGGCATTTCTTCTATTATGATTGAGGGTGAGCTAGGAACTTGTCTTAGCCCCATTAAATCTAATAGTTAGAGGTATTGTTGGACATATGTAAGTTAAAGATTTATTATTATGATTTCCGCTTGTCTATTTATCATTATTACCTATGAAAGGCTAAAAGAATGCTAAGAGGCTTGTTTGAGGTACTTTCGGGTTCCTCATTCGCCATGTCACGTCTAGTCCCTAGGCTTGGGTCGTGACAAACTTGGTATCAGAGCCCGAGGTTTTGAATGATCCTTGGAGTCCAACATACCGCGTCGAATAGGGTCTTGTTCATGGTTGTGAAGCGCGCCATAATTATGAATAAGAGACTATGAGGCATTTAGGAAAATTTTCACTTCTTTCAAATTCATGTCGTGCCTTAGAGTGTCCTAAGCTTTCCTTTAACTAATGACCCATTTTGTGTTCTCTAGATAATGACTCATGGAAGACCACCTCAAAGAGCAAGGGTTGACGATGAGGACCAAACTCCTCTGATTCCTAATGCCCAACGTCATGAGGATGGGGTAACCCATGCCGAGTTTCGCAGTGTTATTACTTTGTTAGCTCAAGTCGTAGCTAACCAAGGGAATCTAGGTGTTCCTCCTCCCCAAATGCAAAATCCAGCCTCTAGGATTCGGGATTTCCAAAGGATGAATCCGCCTGAGTTCGATGGTTCTAAACTAGATGAGGACCCTATGGAGTTCATTAATGAGGTGTACCGGATTGTGGCTATCATGGGTATGCCACCAAATGAGAAGGCCGAGCTAGTAGCCTATCAACTCAAAGGTGTGGCTCGAGTGTGGTATGAACAATGGATTGTTGAGAGGGATGAATAAATAGGGTCGATAGGATGGGAAGAGTTCAAAGGTGCCTTCCTAGACCGCTTCTTCCCATTGGAGCTAAGGGAGGCCAAAATCCAAGAGTTCATCAACCTCCGTCAAGGAAGTATGAGTGTGAGGGAGTATGCTCTCAAATTCACTAAGTTGTCAAAGTATGCTCCCTTCATGGTCTCTGACCTAAGAGCTAGAATAAGCAAGTTTATTTCCGGTGTCTCAAGCTTGGTGTCCAAGGAGTGCAAAATGGCCATGTTGATCAAGGAGATGGATATCTCTCGGTTAATGACTTACGCAGAACAAATTGACGAAGAGAAGCTTAGAGAGAGATCAAGGGGGTTCAAAAAGGCTAGAGTGGATGGTGGAGGGTTTAACCCTCAAAGGTCCGATTATGGTAACAATGGCAAAGGCCAAGGTGGGCAACGATTTATGGGGCAAGGTTCCACCAATACTCCTCCTCCAAGGTTCAACAAGGACAAGAGTGGTAAACCAATGATTCCAAGAGAGAATGTTGCTACTCAAACTTTCCATGCTTGCAAGAAGTGTGGAAGGACTCACAAAGGGGAATGCTTAGCTGGCTCCAATGCATGCTTTAAGTGTGGCAAGCTGGGCCACCATGCTAAGGATTGTAGAGATGGTGGTGGTAGGACTCAAGGCCAAATTGCTCATGGTCAACAAGTCCAAGGAGGTGTCCAACGCACCAACCGCTTTTATGCCTTGCATGGGAGACAAGAGGTTGAGGATGCACCCAATGTCATTACCGGTATGTTAAAGGTCTTTTCTTTTGATGTGTATGCACTATTAGATGTGGGTGCAAATTTATCTTTTGTTACTCCATTCATTGCTAATAGATTTGATGTTTTACCTGAAATGTTATTAGAGCCTTATTTGGTGTCTAACCCTATTGGTGAGTCAGTTATTGCTAGAAAGGTCTATAGGGGTTGCCTTGTGTCTATCTTGCATAAAGTTATTCCTTGTGATCTCATTGAGCTTGATATGATAGATTTCGATGTCATTCTTGGGATGGATTGGTTACATGCATCTTATGCTTCCATAGATTGTAGGAATCATCGAGTCAAGTTCCAATTTCCAAATGAGCCTGTTATTGAATGGCAGGGTCGTGATTCGGTGGTTAAGGGTCAGTTTATTTCTTATCTTAAGGCTCGCAAAATGATTTCTAAGGGATGTATTTACCATATTGTGAGGGTTAGGGATGTCAACTCCAAAAGTTCTTCTCTTGAGTCTATTCCTATAGTTAATGAATTCCCCGATGTCTTTCCTGATGACCTTCCTGGTGTCCCTCCCGAAAGGGAAGTTGATTTTGGTATTGATATCCTCCCTGATACCCAACCTATCTCTATTCCTCCTTACCGCATGGCCCCAGCAGAATTGAAAGAGCTGAAGGAACAATTAAAGGACTTGTTAGAGAAGGGGTTCATAAGACCAAGTATTTCGCCATGGGGTGCTCCCATTCTATTTGTAAGAAAGAAGGATGGGTCACTTCGAATGTGCATAGACTATCGGCAATTAAATAAGATGACCATTAAGAACAAGTACCCACTCCCTAGAATAGATGACTTGTTTGATCAATTACAAGGGGCAAGTCACTTCTCCAAGATCGACCTTCGGTCCGGCTACCACCAACTACGGGTAAGGGAGTGTGACATTCCCAAAACAGCCTTCCGAACAAGGTATGGTCACTATGAGTTTATGGTGATGATTTTTGGGTTGACGAATGCACCGGCAGTGTTTATGGACTTGATGAATAGGGTGTTCAAACCTTACCTTGATACCTTTGTAGTAGTCTTCATCGATGATATTTTAATTTACTCTCGGGGTGAGGAAGAACATAAAAATCACTTGAGAGTTGTGCTTCAAACATTGAGGGATAAACAATTATTTGCAAAATTTAGTAAGTGTGAATTTTTGTTAAAGGAGGTAGCATTTCTTGGTCACGTAGTGTCCGGTGATGGAATCAAGGTTGATCCTAAGAAAATAGAGGCAGTCAAAAATTGGCCTAGACCATTATCTCCTTCAGACATTAGGAGCTTCTTAGGTCTAGCCGGGTACTATAGACGGTTCGTCAAAGGCTTTTTTTCCATCTCATCTCCTATGACAAAATTGACCCAAAAGAAATCCAAATTCATATGGACAGATGAGTGTGAGAAGAGTTTCCTGACCTTAAAATATCGACTTACCTCTGCTCCTATTTAAACTACCTAAAAATCTTTGTAATTGAGTTTTCTCGGTTAAAACATCAGTAAATTTAGAAGCAAATTCAATACTCCTATTTATAGGACTAATCTTACTTTTTTCAATATTGTGTCCTAAAAATCTGACATTTATTTGAAAAATAAACATTTTTGGTTTAGAAATTACCAAACAATTCTGAATTACAATTTTTTGAAATAATTCAAGGTGTCGAAAATGTGATTCAATATTTTTAGAGAAAACAAGAATATCATCAATGTAGATAATAATAAAATTAGTATATGAAATAAAACTATTGTTCATAATTTTCTGAAATTCAGAAGGAGCATTTTTTAAACCAAATGGCATAACATTCTATTCAAATTGACCCATAGGGACATTAAAAGCAGTTTTATATTTATCTGACTCAGAAATCTATATTTGCCAATAACCTGATTTTAAATCAAATTTAGAAAAGATAATAACATCATGTAATCTATCTAATAAATCTTTTTTATTAGGAATGGGATATCTAATCCATTTTAAAACTTTATTAAGAGGTTTATAATTAATTACTTATCTTGATACACCTCGTTCTTGTTCAGCATATTTATTAACATAAAAAGCAGTACAAGACCATCCAAAACTAGAACGTCTGATTAAATTCTTTTTTAACAAATTATCAATCTCAGTTTTGCATAATTCTAAATAATCAGAATTCATTTGACAAGATCTAGCCTTTGTCGGAATATTTAATTCATCAAAAGAATCTTCATAAGGTAAAGTAACCATATGTTTTTTCCTATTCCAAAATGTACTAGGATGATCCCTACTATCTAAACTAAATATTTTCATATTTAGGATTGTCACGACCCGAATTCGGGTATGATGGCACTCATCTCAACCTACCGAGATAAGTCAGCTTAATACCCAATAGAAAGTAGATGCGGAAGAAAATGAGATAAATTAAAATTTAACTTAATCGAAAACACGTAAGATAAACTCGAATCCCCAAGATTGGTTGTCAAATATACAAGCCACTAATGTATTACCGAAGTATGAAAAGAAATACAATCACAATGTCTTCGTCTCTAGAATAGGACTAAAACATAATAAAAGAGTAAGAGGTGTCTGCTAGATGGATGTAACAGCTACCTCAACACTCGTAATAATAGCCTCGGATGTAGTGGAAAATAGTAGAAGATAAAGCAGGTCTGGGCTCACAACCTACACAAGTGTAGAAGCAAGGGGTGAGTACCAAACAACACGGTACTCAGCAAGTGGATAACTAAAACTAAGCAAAGTTTAATAGATACAAGTACTCCTATCCTCCCAACCAAACCTCCTTAACTACAACCTGCATAAAATCAGTCCAACTCTACACTTGTACAATAACAACAGTAATACAGTCCACAAATATTCATTAATAGTCTTGTCAATGAATCATACCAAGTCAAGTTCAGCACACACAGAGCAATATGGGGGTAAACACAAATTCACAAATATCATAAAGGTACAATGCAATGCAATGAAATGATGCATGTCTGTCCTATCGGTACACATCTGCTGAATCACAGTCCGGAACCCATGGGGGACATTTCTATCCATATAACCTGCCACGAAACATATGGCCCATCCCCTAAACATATATATCTTGCCATGGAGCATGTGACCCGACCCCTTTATTTCATAATACCTGCCACGGAGCGTGTGGCCCGACCCTTTTGTTTTATAATACCTGCCACGAAGTATATGGCCCGACCCTTTTTGTTTCATATCATTTTTAGTCTCAACACAATATGTCAGAACCAATGTAATCAATTCATGTTCATATAATTCACGATAATAAAATGATAACAACAATATTTTTTCCTATTTCATGCCAACATAGTCATTTCATATGTCCAAAATAAACTCATAATCACAACATATCAATTCCACCAATACATGTCATTAGATCACCATTTTAT
Organism: Solanum dulcamara; assembly: GCF_947179165.1. Classification (NCBI taxonomy): domain Eukaryota; kingdom Viridiplantae; phylum Streptophyta; class Magnoliopsida; order Solanales; family Solanaceae; genus Solanum; species Solanum dulcamara. The sequence continues at coordinate 26,658,771 of NC_077245.1, forward strand.
ACCCCTCATCTCCATTTTTAAGGCCAATCATACAGTTAATAACTCAGTCCAATTCTCATACTCCCCAGTACACATAACAAGGAAATACAAGCATCTATAAACTTAAACTGAGGTTTAAAAATTCACTTGCTTTAATTAATCAAGCAATCACTCTGAAACTTGAGCCTTCCCTTTTTGTTGGGCCTCCAAATAAGTATAATCTAATCAAATAAATAACCACAATAAGATTTCAAAACTAACAACACCCATATTATTATATGTCTAGCCTAGACCCAAAACCTATCCAAATCTATAATCAAGTTCCTAATGTTGATGTCAAATAACATGTCAACTCTCATATTTCTAAATTTTAAGCCTAGGGTTAGGTTCTAATTTCCCTAATATCATAAATTTAATGGAATTCATAAAATATAATATACCTAATATTTAATTATCTATCTCAATATATCAAAATTTGAATTATAATTTGATAAAAAAATAAATTAAATATTTAAAAACTCAAACCCACTATGTTGTTCCAACAATAGCCTGCTCGTTACAGTAACAACAACATACAAATTTGAATTTTTTTTTCTCCGATCCACTTCCTAATCTTACTAATCATTAGCCAATAATGGTTAATCATAAACCCATCATTGGCAACTATTACTTCAAATTTCTAGCCGTCTTTTATCTACTGCAATACAAACCTTCAGTAACATACATTCCCAATACAATTCTCATCTATCCAACACATACCTAAATTACAAAGATTGAAGTTTGGTTATTTTCTTACCTGAATGACTTGTGTCGTTCCCTTCTCTTTGCAGTTCGTGAGCGGTAGTGGACAATAGAAATATTAAACCCTATTCTACTTTATTATAATAAAAAAATAGGAACATGTGGTATATGGTATTAGATAAATTACCACTTTAACCCATTAATTTAATTAGTTATTTAGATTCACCCCTCAACTAAATAACTATAATTATCGAATAGTCCAAATTTATAAAAAGAATTTCTTATTTTTTTTTCGGAGAGAGTATTTTATGGAAGAGAGATGACTCATTCTCAAAATGGCCAAACGGGTCATTACATTATCCACCACTAAAAATCATGTTCGTCCTCGAATATAAAGTAAAAGAAAGTACATGAAGCTTCGAAAAGCTGGGGATATCTAGCACGCATATCAGCCTCTGTTTCCCAAGTTGCCCCTTCGACTGAACGGTGCTTCCATTGTACCTTCACTGAAGCTATCTCCTTGGTTCTAAGCTTATGAACCTGCCTATCTAGAATGGCAATAGGCTCCTCCTCATATGTCAAGTCTGGACCTAACTCCACTGAATTGAGTGACAACACATGAGACTCATCTGGAACATACTTCCGAAGCATGGAAACATGAAACACGTTATGCACGGCCGATAAGCTAGGTGGCAAGGCCAATCTATAGGCCACCTCTCCAACTTGTGCCAAAATCTCAAATGGGCCGATAAATCGAGGGCTGAGCTTGCCCTTCCTCTTGAACCACATCACGCCCTTCATGGGAGACACTCGAAGCCAAACATGATCACCCACCATGAAATCCAATGGTCAAACTTTCCGGTCTGCATAACTCTTCTGCCTACTCTAGGCTATCAAGAGACTACCCTGAATCCTACGAACCTTCTCCATAGCATCTCTAAGCAAGTACGTGTCTAAGGAGTCCATCTCAGCTAAGTCAAATCATCCAATAGGGGATCGACATGGTCTACCATACAAAGCCTCAAATGGAGCCATCTGGATATTGGAGTGATAACTGTTGTTATAGGCAAACTCTGCTAGGGGCAAGTGTTGATCCCATCTAGCACCAAAATCAATAACACAAGCTCGGAGCATGTCCTCCAATACCTAAATTGTCCGCTCGGACTGACCGTCAGTCTATGGGTGAAATGATATACTCATATCAAGTCTAGCACCCAAGACATGTTGTAATGCCTGCCAAAAGTGCGAAGTAAATACTGAACCTCGATTTGAAATAATAGATACTGGGACACCATAAAGCCGAACGATATGGCTAATATACAACTGGGCTAGCTTATCCGCTGTGTACCTCACCTTAATAGAAATAAAATGGGCAGACTTTGTCAGTCTGTCAACAACTACCCATATAGAATCATAACCACCTATGGTGGGAGGTAAACCCACAATAAAGTCCATGGTGATCATTTTACACTTTCAAGTGGGAATAGACATCCTCTAACTTATACCCCCAGGCCGTTGGTGCTCACACTTTACCTGCTGACAAGTCAAACACTTGGACATAAACTTTGCGATATATTTCTTCATCCCACACCACCAATAGTGTTGGCCCAGATCATGATACATCTTGGCTGCTCTTGGGTGGATGGAATACCTTGAACAATGAGCCTCTTCTAAAATAAGTCTAGTTAGGTCACCCACATTAGGCACACAAATTCTGCCACCAATCCTCTATACACCTTCCGAATCAAGTACCGCCTCCTTAGCTTCACCTCTTAATACCTTATATTGAATGATACATAAATTCTCGTCCTCAAACTATTTCTCCCGAATCTGCTCCACCAAGTAAGAATGTGCCTCCACAAAGGCAAGAACACCACCATTCTCTGAAATCTGCAACCGGACAAGGCTATTAGCCAGCCTATGAACATCTCTAGCCAGTGGTCGCTCCTCAACTCGGATCACGGCAAGACTCCCCATACTAGAAGACTTCCTACTTAAGGCATCCGCCACCACATTAGCTTTTCCTGGGTGATAAAAAATAGTCACATCATAGTCCTTTAGCAACTCAAGCCATTTATGTTGCCTCAAATTCAGATCCCTTTGACTGAATATATACTAAAGACTCCTATGATCGGTGAAGACCTCGTAATGCATACTGTATAGGTAATGACTCCATCACTTAAGCACGAAAACCACAGCCGCTAACTCCAAATCATGAGTAGGATAGTTTTTCTCATGGGCCTTCAACTGTCTTGAGGCATAGGAAACCAGTCCCCTTCTACATCAACACACCACCTAAACCAACACCGGAAGCATCATAGTATACATTAAATCCCACACTTTTCTCTGGTAGCATCAAAATAGAAGATGAAGTCAATAAAGTCTTGAGCTTTTGAAAGCTCGCTTCACACTCATCGGACCAATAAAAATCCATGTCCTTCTGAGTCAATCTATTCAATGGAGCTGCAATAGTGGAGAAGCCTTACACAAATCATCTGTAATAACCAGCTAACCCCACAAAACAACGAATCTCAGTAGGAGAAGTAGGCCTTGTCCAACCTCTAACTGCCTCAATCTTAGCTGGATCCACTCTAATCCCCTCTTTGGACACCACGTGTCCTAAGAATGTCATAGAATTAAGCCAAAATTCACACTTGGAGAACTTTGCATACAACTTTTCTTCTCCCAACTTCTGAAGTACCAACCTCAAATAACGGACATAATCTGCTTCAGTCTTAGAATACACCAAGATGTCATCAATGAATACGATCATAAAAGAATCCAAGTACAGGCAAAACACTCCATTCATCAACTCCATGAATGCTGCGGGAGCATTGGTCAAGCCAACTGACATCACCAAAAACTCATAGTGACCATAACGAGTCCGAAAAGCTGTCTTAGGGATATCTGATGCCCTAATCTTCAACTGATGATAACCAGACCTCAAGTCTATTTTGGAAAACAATACCGCTCCCTGTAGCTGATCAAATAAATTATCAATATGGGGAAGAGGATACTTATTTTTAATAGTTACTTTATTCAACTGCCTGTAATCGATACACATCCTCATGGTCCCATCTTTCTTCTTTACAAACAAAACCAGTGCACCCCAAAGCGACACACTTGGGCGAATAAACCCCTTACTCAATAAGTCTTATAACTGATCCTTCAACTCCTTCAACTCAAATGGAGCCATGCGATATAGAGGAATAGAAATGGGTTTAGTGGCAGGCTCTAAGTCAATAGCAAAATCAATGTCCCTATCTGGAGGAACACCAGGAAGATCTGTAGGAAATACATCAGAAAACTCCTTAACCACTGGAACTGTCTCTATAGGAGGCGACTCAATACCAGTGTCCCGAATAAAGGCCAAATAAGACATACACCCTCTATCAATCAACCTCTGAGCATGAATATATGAGATAACCTTACTAGGATAGGAGCCACTAGTACCCTTCCACTCAATCCTCGAGGCACCAGGTATCGCTAAGGTAACAGCTTTAGCATAACAATCGAGAATAGCACGATGAGGAGAAAGCCAATCCATACCCAATATCACATCAAAATCTACCATCCCCAGAATAATCATATCTACCCAAGTATCATACCCGAATAAGGAAATAAGACAGGATTGATATACTTGATCCATCACTAAGGGTTCACCCACGGGTGTAGAAACATGAATAGGCACGAACATTCGATCACATATCAAATCAAAGTCAGATGCAAAATAGGCAGATACATAGGAAAATATAGACCCTGGATCAAATAATATAGATGCAGGTCGATGGCAAATTGGGACAATACTTGTGATAATTGCATCGGAAGCCTCAGCCTTGGGTCTCCCTGGAAAAGCATAACACTGAGCTCCCCTACTATCTCTGACCTACCCAACACCTCTACCTCCTCCCTGAGAGACTATAGCACCACCAGCACCTCTAATAGGAGTGCGAGCACCTCTACTAGTCTGGGCTCTACCTCGACCTCTGACTGGCGTCGCTGACCCTCTTACTGAAACTGAAGAACTAGGCTGGGTTCCTCCTCGATCCTGACATATACACTGCCATGAAATATGATCCGAATCACCACAAGTCTATCATGCTCTCCCATGCGAAAACCTCTGCGATAAACCTAAAGAACTTGTATAACCACCCCGGCTAACCTGCCTTTGCTGTGACCCCTAGTAACTCTGACCTATACTATAGGACCCATGAGGTATCTAACCATCCTCAGAAGCCGGCATAGAAGAATGAACTGGTCCTCTACGTCGGAAGAAACCACCTCCTCCATAGGACCCTCTACCTCTAGATGAGGTACCCAGAAACTTACTAGAAGCATGAGCCCTCTTGGGGTCCCTGAACTCCTCTTTCTCTATCAACTCTACCTCCTTGGCAGTACCCACAATGGACTGGAAGGAAGCACCCTCATGGGCGGGTCGAAAAACTGCTGTACGAATGGTATAGTTCAGTCCTCGCAAAGGACTGACATAGAATGTCTGGACAACTGGTAGAAATGAGTCTCATACTCAGCAACTGTAAGACTCTCCTGGCTCAAATTCTCGAACCATAATTGGCTCTCTTCCTTCACACTCCAGGGGATGAAATGGTCATAAAAGGCACAAGCAAACTCATCCCAAGTCATCTGGGGTAACCCAACTAGCCTGGAACTCATATACACTCTCCACCACTCTCTAGTTGGTCCACGCAACTGGAGTGTAGTATAACAAACTCCATGAGTCTCAGCCAACCCTACTTCCTCCAACAACTCTCGGCACATGGTCAAGAACTCATATGAATCCTCAATCTTCCCACCCTAAAACTGTGGTGGGTCTATTTTTCAGAACCTCTCATATCGGTGTTGCTCGTCGTCAGTCAACATGACTATAGGTGCACCTAGAGTTCCCCCTACCTGTACTCCACCCTCAGCAACTCTAAGGCCAACTGGTAGTTGGCCCAATGGATTCTGAACAACTGGAATCTGATGTTTCTCTAGGGTCTGAGCACCTGCTCTAGTCTGAGAACCCTAGGGTATACCATTCACCCTCATACTCTGATTAAATCCTTTGAGCGCATCCAATACTCACACTAAAGTAGCCTGAAGCAGTGGTGCAGTAGCAGACTCAGGATGGACCTGTTCCTCTCTAGCATCAATCTATGGATCAAGAGGAATCTCTCTAGCATGACCTCTAGCTGGTGCCGCTTCTTGGGTACGACCTCTGCCTGCCGCCATACCCTGACCACGGCCTCTAGCTCGGCCTCTATCTCTAACCGTAGTTCTGGTCTTGGCCATCTGTCAGAAAGGACACATAAAAATTCAGTACCAGCACAAGTAACCACGCACGATATAAAGTGAAAAAACAAAGGGAAAAGTTTTCTAAAAGTCCTTATAGCCTCTCAAAGATAAGTACAAACGTCTCTGTACCGATCCTTAAGACTATACTTAGACTCGGCTTGTATACATATGAGACTTATGAACCTGGGGCTCTGATACCATTTTGTCATAACCCAAATTCGGGTGTGATGACACTCATCTCAACCCATCGAGATACCTAATACCCAACAGAAAGTAGATACGGAAGAAAATGAGATAAATCAAAATTTAACTTAATCGAAAACACGTAAGATAAACTCAAATCCCCAAGATTGGTTGTTACGTATACAAGCCACTAATGTATTACCGAAGTACGAAAAGAAATACAATCACATTGTCTTCGTCTCTAGAATAGGACTAAAACATAATAAAAGAGTAAGAGGTGTCCGCTAGATGGATATAATATCTACCTCAACACTCGGAATGATAGCCTCAGATGTAGTGAAAAATAGTAGAAGATCAAACAGGTCCGGGCTCACAACCTACACAAGTGTAGAAACAAGGGGTGAGTACCAAACAACACGGTACTCAGAAAGTGGATAACCAAAACTAAGCAAAGCTTAATAGATACAAGTACTCCTGTCTTCCCAACCGAACCTCCTTAACTACAACCTGCATAAAATCAACCCAACTCTACACTTGTACAATAGCAGCAGTAATACAGTCCACAAATACTCATTAATAGTCTCGTCAATGGATCATTCCAAGTCAAGTTCAGCACACACAGAGCAATAAGGGGGTAAAATAAATTCACAAATATCAAAAAGGTGCAATGCAATGCAATGAAATGATGCATGTCTATCCTATCGGTACACATCTGCTGAATCACAGTCCGGAACCCATGGGGTATATTTCTGTCCATGTAACCTGTCACGGAACGTGTGGCCCTTCCCCTCAACATATATATTTTGCCACGGAGCATGTGGCCCGACCCCTTTATTTCATAATACCTGCCACAGAGTGTGTGACCTGATCCCTTTGTTTCATAATACCTGCCATGGAGCGTATGGCCCGACCTCTTTTATTTCATATCATTTTTAGTCTCAACACAATATGTCATAACCAATGCAATCAATTCATGTTCATATAATTCACGATAATAAAATGACAACAACAATAATTTTTCCTATTTCACGCCAACATAGTCATTTCATATGTCCAAAATAAACTCATAATCATAATAAATCAATTCCATCAATACATGTTATTAGATCACCATTTATACCCCTCATATCCATTTTTAAGGCCAGTCATACAGTCAATAACCCAGTTTAATTCTTATTACTCTCCAGTACACGTAACAAGGAAATACAAGCATCTATAAACTTAAACTAAGGTTTAGAAATTCATTTGCTTTAATTAATCAAGCAATAACTCCAAAACTTGAGCCTTCCCTTTTTGTTGGGCCTCCAAAGTATAATCTAATCAAATAAATAACCTCAATAAGATTTCGAAACTAACAACACCCATATTATTATATGTCTAGCCTAGACCTAAAATCTACCTAAATCTATAATCAAGTTCCTAATGTTGATGTCAAATAACATGTCAACTCTCCTATTTCTAAATTTTAAGCCTAGGGTTAGGTTCTAATTTCTCCAATATCATAAATTTAATGGAATTTATAAAATATAATATATCTAATATTTAATTATCTATCTCAATATATCAAAATTTGAATTATAATTTGATAACCAAATAAATTAAATATTTAAAAACTCAAACCCAGTATGTTATTCCAACAATAGCCTGCTCGTTACAGTAACAACAACATACAAATTTGAATTCTTTTTCTTTTCTTTTCTTTTCTTTTTTCTTTTCTCTGATCCACTTCCTAATCTTACTAATCATTAGCCAATAATGGTTAATCATTAACCCGTCATTGGCAACTATTACTTCAAATTTCTAGCCGTCTTTTATCTACTGCAATACAAACCTCCAGTAATATACATTCTCAATACAATTCTCATCTATCCAACACATACCTAAATTACAAAGATTGAAGTTTGGTTATTTTCTTACCTGAATGACTTGTGTCGTTCCCTTCTCTTTGCACTTCGTGCGCGGTAGTGGACAACAGAAATATTAAACCCTATTCTACTTTATTATAATAAAAAATGGGAACATGTGGTATATAGTATTAGATAAATTACCACTTTAACCCATTAATTTAATTAGTTATTTAGATTCACCCCTCAACTAAATAACTATAATTATCGAATACTCCAAATTTATAAAAGTAATTTCTTATTTTTTTCGAAGAGAGTATTTTATGGAAGAGAGATGACTCATTCTCAAAATGGCCAAATGGGTCATTACAAGGATGCACCCAAATTGGTCCGGGTCCTCTAATAGAGGAAGAGCCCGAGGTAACCAAAATAAATTTCAATCTTTAGGCCAAATTCCAAGCCCAAATAGATTAATCGGAGCAATATTTACTCCAGGAGCGTCGTCATCAACAACTGGCAATGCTTGTATTCGACCCTTTTATGAAGATTATCAAAATTATCTGAATTTTATCAATGCCAGCAATGCTAGAACTACTGGGGGTAACAATGTTACCATTCAACCCACCTCTGTTGAGGATGTTACTGAAGAAGATTCCTTTGCTTCAATTATTGGCAAAACAGACAAAGAGAGTTTTGATACAAACTCCAAAAAGGAAATGATTTTATACATAGAACCCAAAGATTTGGAATGGAAAATCAATCCATGGGTTGTTATGAAAAGATATTTAAGTAACGCATTATTTCCAATGTAAACGTATAAAACTAGATTATATTTTGAGATGATTTTAACATCTACAGGGTTAGTGGATATTACCCACAATAATACTGGAGGCCCTAATAAATCTTATTTTACTTACTCCAAGATTATTATCAAAAGACTGATTTTACCAGAAGAATGGGGTTTAAGTAGCGTTAAAGATTCCCAATACTCACATCCCATAGCAAAAACAAGTGTTAATTTTAATTATTGGGATTATGTGAAAGCATTTACTAAAACTCTTTACTATGAGAATGATGACCATAAACACTCATGGTTCATCAAAATTTATCCCCAGATTTTCAGAAGTACTACTATCCCTACCTGGTTTGTAAAATGGTGGTATTTTTTTGGACCCTCTAACACAATTCTACCTTCATTATTTTTAGACCAATTTACCCTTTGGCTTGAATCCACTCCCAAGATTTTGGAATTAGAAAAAGAAGATACATTATGTCCAGGAACCCCTTTGATAAATTTTTTCATGGAATTGTCTATCCCTTGGATCTTCAAATGGACTATTGAAGTTACTTCTGATTCCGATGGTGTACCTTGCCTTTGCAGATTATTTCATACAAAATTCTGGTTTAAATTGATCCAAAAGACCAAACTGGCAAGATTTATGGACAAGATTTATTAAAAGAAATTGGAGAAGCCATTATTAAATACGATCTATTTGACAAAATTAAAATTCAAGAAGAAGAGAGTCATTTTTCTAAGGTTACCAAAAAATTACAGATTAAAAAGGGTGGTTTATTAATCCAAGAAGAACTTGCTGCAGCATATATGGAACAAGTAAAAAGGGACATTCAGACCCAATTTGATAGTAGCGATGATGATTCTATGCTAGATAATTCTGGCGAAGACAATCTTTTTAATGATGCCCAGAGCATACACAGCACAACCTCAAGTGAGATTTCTGAAATAATAAAAAAGGTTGAGGAAGAAATTTTGCAATTCAAAGCAAAAAAGAAGTTTTATTGGACTACACAAAAAGCGACAGGCCGACCAACAAGCAGATTTTGATGGCCAGCACAGTAGATTTTACTGTATCAACAATAATTTTACTGGGGAAATGTTGAAAAAATGGCATTACTGTATAAATTTCACTATTTGGCATTGTGCAATCACTATTTAAGCATTGTAGCCTTTTTGACTCTTCGGTTTTCACTGTGCACTTTTGGCTTATAAAAAGAATGAATTTAGAATTCATTTCCAAGTCTTTCCAACCCCTGTTCCTCTTCCTTCTGTCTACTTTCTCTCTCTACTCCTCACTATTGTAACATAGTTTGTAATACTGTTGTATAATAAATAAAGAAGTGAAGTTTGAAGAACAACCCAGGAGACTGGTGGTGTCCAAGTACTTTTCTTCTTTCTTTCTTTTATTTAATTTTGTATAACTTAGACTCATGATGGGCTAAATATTTAAGTGTTAAATAATAACTAATATAGATTGTTAGAATATACTATGGTTATGACTCTAAAATAAGAGCTTTTCTTTTAATGAGTTAAGAAACTTTTCTTTAATGGGTTAAGGTTTTAGTCAGGTTTGACTTAAAAGAATTTTATAGTAAACTAAGCTTAAACCATGGCATTGATAAGTCCTAAAAGAGCTATTCCTGATATGGTTAGTGATGAATTAATCGGGTTAAAAATCTTGTAATTCCATTGATAAGTCCTGTATGGCTGATGATATCGCCTAGGGATGTTCCCGGTTGGATTTTGGACGGTTAATTCACGGTTTATAAAAAATATATTTAACTATATAAAATTTCCAGACTGAGTAAAAAGATACCAGTAACCCCTAAAGGATTGTTCCTAAAGTATATTGGCTGAAAATCAGAACTGTCAACCGAAAGAGTCCTTCGGGTGACTCGTAGGTATGGTGTAATAATGCCACGTACAAAAACCCCAAAAGGTCCTGTCTCAACACTTGGTATCTAACAATCTATTTTAGAGTCATAACCATAGTATATTCTAACAATCTACATTAGAATATGATTATGACTCTTATTTTAGAATCATAACCATAGTATATTCTAACAATCTATATTAGTTATTATTTAACACTTTTTGTTTTAACTGTTTATTATGGATTGGTTTAAAAAACCAAAAATAATTAAAAATATGTTAAAGAAACAGATTGATTTACCCGTAAATCAAGATTTATTGAACAATTAGACGATTCCAAAAGTAGATGTGCAGATGATTTACAAACTTGGTACTTTTGAAAAATATGTTGTAGAACTACTGTTAAAACTATTGAATTAAGTTTTACAATGGAAAAAGAAAGTGTTATTTTTCATTTATTTACTCAGGATGATATTGATTACTATAAACATAAAGATTTTAAATATTTGCATATTAGTTTATTGCAAGTTGCTTTTAAACCTTTGACTTTAAAAGGTTTACCTGAATCTTTTATTGCTGCTTTAAGAGATGGTAGAAATTTAAATTGGAATAATTCTTTAATTGGTACAATTTAGTCAAGTTTAGCCTATGGTGTTGTATATTTTAATGCTTATCCGAATTTAAATGTTGCATTAAGTGATGTGAATGTTTTACAGTCTTTAATTTTAAATATAAAAATTAATGGTTATAATTATTTACCTGGTACTGAAGTTATTTGTATTTGTACAAAAATTATTTACAGACCTTTATATATTTTATATCCTAGATGTCGAATTGCTGACAAAAATAATAAAACTGTTTTGTTTAAAAATAATTTTTCTAAATCTAAAATTATCACCCGTAGACTAATAAAATGGGAAGAAATTAATTTTCCTGAGGAATGGATTATTGAGGAGGCTGCTGTCCCTCAAAATATTACTTGTGAAGAAATTTATGAAATTTCACAGATTTCTGATAGAACTGTTAAACTTCGATTTAAGAATGCTAATATTCCTAGAATTACTAGTTCTTCATCTAGATTAACTAGATCTGTTTCTTCATATATTTCTCCTGCTAATTATTTGGTAGACATGTCTTCTAGAGTATCTACTTCTAAGATTAGAGAAGCTGTTCCCCAAAGATTTGATCATATTATTATTGATAATAAAAATATTGCTAGGGGAGAAGATCATTTAAGTGATCCTACAGATTTTGAAATGAATTTTTCAAATGCTTTAGATGGATAGTACAACTATTAATTTTAATTCGGGTTCACCGGCAAGAAAATAAATATCTGTTGAATTTTTTTCCCCCAATGGGAACCTTTCAGGACATGGTTTTTTTCATCATTTTCCCAGAAGAAAAGAAATATTTTCAAGAGGATTTTTATGCTGATTTAGCAAAAGAAAATGTTATATTATCATTTGTGCCTTGGTTTATGATTAAATATGTAGGCCAATATTTATCTGTTATTGAACATGAGTATCGTTTATCTTCTGATGATATAGTAATTTCTTCTTTGCCTTCTATGCAATCTTTTGAAAGTTATAAAGATGATAAAACAATAAATTTTACTGCTTTTGCCAAATTATTTGAAAATAAAGGTACTCTATTAAATTGTGAGCATGTTAATTTAATTTTAAAATAGCAAAATTATGCTAATTATTATTTAAGCATTTTGGGTGAATATGTTATGTCTTTACATAAGCATCTTGATAATTGTTTAAAAGAAATTAAGATTTTACATGAGAAAATTGATTCGTTTACAAAAAAGAGTAAGGAAAAAGTTTAACAAAAATTTGTTAAGAATACTTTACAACCTCCTCCTGAAGTACAGAATTTTAAAATTGATTCTTCTGATGATATTGAACAAATGTTAAGTGATAAATTGAAAAGTCTGGATTTATCGTCTCATGTTACGAATTTAGATTTGCAGCCTCAACTTATTTTATCTGCAATAGAAAAAGATTTTATTGATCAACATGCAAGACATGATTTTTCTTTGAGTAGAATTAATACTAAATGTGCTGATAAGCCTATTCAACGTATGTATTATTATAATAGACCAACTCCTGTTGATGTTTTAAATGAAGAACGTGAACATGTTTTTAACAATAGTTATAACAGTCGTGAAATTTATGAATGAAATATTGATAGTTTTAATGACAAATAAATTTTTACTACTGTGCATAGACTGTTAATGTATAGCACGATTTGCAAAGTAAATAAAAATATTGATAAATATATTGCTTCTATGATTATTGCTGGTTTTACTGGTCAATTAAAAGGCTGGTGGGATAATTTTTTAAATCAAGATCACAGAGATACGATTATGAATACCATGACTGTGCATATTCTAGCTGGTCAGTTAGCTTATGAGACTACGGATGTTAGTACTTCTAAAGGCCAACTACGGTCTAATGTTGTTTATACTTTAGTCACTATTATGGTTGAACATTTTTGTGGTAGATGGACTGATGAAGCTGAAACGATTAGAACTACTTTACAGAATTTATGTTGTAGACAATTATCTGATTTTAGATGGTATAAAGATGTTTTTCTGAGTAGAGTTATGGAATTGCATGATTGTAGTCAGGAACATTGGAAGTCCAAATTTATTGATGGCTTACCTTCTATTTTTGCTGAACGAGTTAGAAAAACTCTTCGTGGTAATGAAGCTAAGATTCCTTATGAAAAACTTACTTATGGTAAGATTATCAGTGTTTATACTCAAGAAGGTTTAAATGTTTGTAATGATATTAAAATGAATTATCACATTAAGAAAAATAAATTAAATGAAAAACAACAATTGGGTGAATTTTGTGACCAATTTGCTATTGATATGCCTATTACATCAAGAAAAAGGAAAGTTTATCCATCTACTACAAAATTTTACAGAAAACCTCACAAAATTAAGCATCGAGATTTATCTAAATCAGACCTTAAAGAATTTCCGAAAAAATATAAGAAAATGTATAAAAGAAAAGTTGGAAAAAAGGATTATAAAAAGCATGTTAAGTGTCATAAATGTGGTAGATTTGGTCATTATGCAAATGAGTGTAAAACTCAGGAAAAGATTAAACAATTGGATTTAGATGATAAATTCAAAGATCTTTTATGCAAAATTCTTTTAAATTCTGAACAGGATGATTCTTCTTCTGATAATGCTAAAACTAGTTATGATTCTTCATCTTCTTCTATTTCTATTGACAATCATGTATGGATTTTACAAAATGAAGTTTTATATTCAGATTTTGATAGATTTTTTTCTGATAATGAATGTGTACCCTGCCAAAATGGTTTGCCTTGTGAAAAAGATGATATTTTGTGTAATTTGCTTTCCAATTTTTAAGATCTGTACTGTTTCTGTGATAAATGATGATAAAATATTTTATATTTTAAAAACTATTAAAGATAAAGATTTAAGAAACAAGGTTTTTGATGAAGGTTCTAGTAGTAGTAAAATAGAAGAAAAATCTATTGATATTATTAGACAACCTACTTATTATTCTATGTCTGATTTGAAATAGATGTTGAACCAAGGAATTTTATTGCAAAGGAAATTACCAGTTTTGATTTACAACAAGAAATATATATCTTAAAAGAAGAGATTATTCAATTAAAGAATCAAAACAAAATTTATGACAAAAGAATTTGTAGTCTAGAAGAAAATAGAACTTTTGATTTACTTTTACAGGCTAATATAACTGTAGAAGAAACTAAAGCAATTTTAGATCCCAATCTGAAAAACCATGAGAATTTTTTGACAAATATCAGATTTGATGATAATAGTGAATTTTTGCAGAAACTGAGTATTATTAACTCACAGAAATTTTACACAAATATTACTTGTCCTATTATTTTAGGTGTGCCTGTTATGAATGCTATTTTTCCTTTAAAATATTGGGATAATAGTAAATTAATTAGTACTTATAAAAATAAGGATTTTCAATTAAATTTTATCACTCGTCCTTTTACTAAAACTATTAATCAGATTGTTGATAAATTAGTTTTAAAAAAATCAACAAATAGATTTTATTAAACAAGAAATTTCTTTAATGGAAATAGATGTTATTTTAAAAAATCCTAAATTACAGGAAAAAATAGATTTATTAAAAAATCAGCTTATTCTTAATATATGTGGGGATCATCCTAGTACATTTTGGAATAGGAAAAATCATGTGGTTACTTTGCCTTATGAAGATTCTTTTGATGAATTAAATATTCCGATAAAGGCTAGACTTTGTCAAATGAATTCTGATTATTTACAATTATGCGAAACTGAGATTGATAATTTGTTAAAAAAGAATTTAATCAGACATTCTAGTTCTGTATGGTTTTGTACTGATTTTTATGTTAATCAAAATGCTGAACAAGAAAGAGGTGTACCAAGATTAGCAATTAATCATAAACCTCTTAATAAAGTTTTAAAATGGATTAGAAATCCCATTCCTAATAAAAAAGATTTATTAGATAGATTAATGATGTTATTATCTTTTCTAAATTGGATTTAAAATCAGGTTATTGATAGATACATATTTCTGAGTCAGATAAATATAAAACTGCTTTTAATGTCTCTATGGGTCAATTTGAATAGAATGTTATGGCATTTATTTTAAAAAATGCTCCTTCTGAATTTTGGAAAATTATGAACAATATTTTTATTCTATATACTAATTTTATTATTGTCTACATTGATGATATTCTTGTTTTCTCTAAAAATATTAAATCGCATTGTCGATACCTTGAATTATTTCAGAAAATTGTAATTCAGAATGGTTTGGTAATTTCTAAACTAAAAATATTTATTTTTCAAACAAATATCAGATTTTTAGGATACAATATTTAAAAAGGTAAGATTAGTCCTATAAATATGAGTATTGAATTTGCTTCTAAATTTCCTGATGTTTTAACCGACAAAACTCAATTATAAAGATTTTTAGGTAGTTTAAATTATATTTCTCCTTTTGTTAAAAGACTTGGCTACAGATACTGTTATTTTATATGACAGATTAAAGAAGGATCCCAAAAATGGAGTGATTTACATACCAATGCTGTTAGGAATATTAAATTGAAACTTAAAGAATTGCCTTGTTTAACTCTGGCTAATCCAAATTGGATAAAAACTGTTGAAATTGATGCTTCAGATATTGGTTATGGAGGAATTTTAACTCAATATTCACCTATTGATAAAAAAGATTTTATTATCCAATTTTATTCTAGTAAATGGAATAACAGCCAAAAGAATTACGCGACTATTGCAAAAGAAATTTTAACTATTGTTAAATGTGTTTTAAAATCCAAACTGATTTATATAACTAAAAGTTTTTAATTAAAATTGATTGTCAAGCTGCTAAGTTTATGTTTAATAAAGATTGTAAACACAATATTTTTAAATAAATGTTTGCTAGGTGGCAGGCATTACTAGCCCCTTTTGATTTTAATATTGAATATAAAAAAAGGATTGAAAATAGTTTACCTGATTTTCTGTAATGACCCGTTAGGTAATTTTGAGAACGAGTCCTCCTCCTTTCATAGAATATCCTTTTCGTAAATTTAAGTTGAAAATTTTGGACCTTTCGGTAACTTCGGTTAATTAGTTGAGGAATAATTTTAGAGAATTGATTTAATTGGTGGGCTAAAATGATAATTTAGTTAACATATTATACCACTTGTTCCATAACTATTAAAAGTAAGTTAATAGGGTTGGTCACTTTTGATTCTTAATTAATTAATAAAAGAAAGAAAAGGGAGAATAGGGGAGATCCGTACCCGCACGAAATCACGAAGACCATCAATTGCTTCAGGTATATATATTTAATTGTGTATCAGTGAAGGGTTGTGAAAGAAAGGGAAGAAAATAATTGTTTTATAGTATTAAATTGTGTGTTTTGGAAGGACATTGGCATTTGCAAACCTTGAGTATTAATATTGTTTTCGATGGTCAAGAATTAGGCCAAATTGGCACCACATTGTCTAAGAAATTTAGAGGTAATGATGGCACAATGATTAGTCATTATTGAATAGGAAAAAAAAATGAAACATTGTTGACCTATAATTTTCTATACTACTAGGTTCTTAAAAGTTTATACCTTTTTTTTTCTTCTTCCATAGTTAAAGTTGCTGGTCATTCCTTTTGCTTCTATTTCAGTTTTATTCTCCTTATGATTATGAGATTATGATTGGAGTTAACACGGTAGCATATGAAATCAAATTTCAGGTGTATTGTATTATATGAATATCTTTAGATTTATTATAATTTGAGAAATTGAAACCTAACCCTAGTCTTGAAATTCAGAAAATATGGGAGTTGACATGTTAAGTGGCATCAAGATTAGGAAGTGTTTATAGATTTGCGTGAATTTTTGGGTCTAGAATGGACATAGGGTAATATGGGTGTTGTTAGTTTCGATAATCTTATTGTGATTATTTATTTGACTAGATTACATTGATTTGGAGGCCCAACAAAAAGGAAAGGCTCAAGTCTCGGAGTGATTGCTTGATTAATTAAGGCAAGTGAATTTCTAAACCTCAGTTTAAGCTTATAGATGCTTGTATTTCCATGTTATATGTACTGGGGAGTAATGAGAATTGGACTGGGTTATTGACTGTTTGATTGGCCTTAAAGATGGAGATAAGGGGTATAAAATGATAATTTAATGACATATATTGGTGGAATTGATATGTTGTCATTATGGGTTTATTTTGGACATGCGAAATTACTATGTTGATGCGAGATAGGAAAAATTATTATTGTTATCATGTTATTATCGTAAATTATATGAACATGAAATGATTGCATTAGTTCTCACATATTGTGTTGAGACTGAAAATGATATAAAACAAAAGGGGTCAGGCCACATGCTCCGTGGCAAGTATTATGAAATAAAAGGGGTCAGGCCACATGCTCCGTGACAAGATATATATGTTGAGGGGATAGGCCACATGTTCCGTAGCAGGTTACATGGACAGAAATGTCCCCCATGGGTTCCGGACTGTAATTCAGTGGATGTGTACCGATAGGACAAACATGCATCATTTCATTTCATTGCATTGCACCTTTCTGATATTTTTGAATTTGTGTTTACCCCTATATTGCTATGTATATGTTGACTTAAACTTGATATGATTCATTGATGAGATTATTGATGAGTATTCGTGGACTATATTGCTGTTGTTATTGTACAAGTGTAGAGTTGGGCTGGTTTTATGCAGGTTGTAGTTAAGGAGGTTCGGTTGGAAGGACAGGAGTACTTGTATCTATTAAGTTTGACTTAGTTTTAGTTATCCACTTGCTGAGTACCGTGTTATTTGGTACTCACCCCTTGCTTCCACACTTGTGTAGGTTGTGAGCCCGGACCTGCTTGATCTTCTAGCATTTTCTACCACTTTTGAGGCTATCATTCCGAGTATTGAGGTAGCTGTTACATCCATCTAGCGGACACCTCTTACTCTTTTAATATGTTTTGGTCCTATTCTAGAGACAAAGACATTATGAATGTATTTTCTTTCATATTTTGAAAATGTATTAGTGGCTTGTACACATGACAACCAATCTTGGCGGAGTTTGAGTTTGTTTTACTTATTTTCGATTAAGTTAAATTTAGATTTATTTCTTTTTCTTCCGCATGTATTTTTCATTGGGTATTAGGCTGACTTTTCTCGGTGAGTTGAGATGAGTGCCATCACACCCGAATTCAGGTCATGACAAAAATGGTATCAGAGCTCCAGGTTCATAGGTCTCACGTGTATACAAGCCGAGTCTAACTAGAGTCTTAAAGATCGGTACGGAGACGTCTATATTTATATTTGAGAGGCTATGAGGACTTTTAGGAAAATTTTCTCTTTGTTTTTCACTTTATATCGTGTGTGGTTACTTGTATTGGTATTGAACTTTCGCTTATCCTTTCTAACAGATGGCCAGGACTAGAACTACGTCTAGAGATAGAGGCCGTGGTTGAGGTGTGGCGGCAGGCAGAGGTCGTGCCCGAGGAGCGATGCCAGCTAGAGGTCATGCTAGAGAGGCTTCTCTTGATCCACAGATTGATGCTAGAGAGGAACAGGTCCCTCCAGAGACTGCTACTGCACTATTGCTTCAGGCCACTTTGATGCGAGTATTGGATGCGCTTGAAGGATTTAATCAGAGTGTGAGGGCGAATGGTACATCTGAGGGTTCTTAGACTAGAGTAGGATCTCAGACCCTAGGGTAGCATTAACCACCTGCGGGACCTAGAGCAGATGAGGATAGAGTACAGGTAGGGGGATCCCAGGGTATACCTGTAGTCATGTTGACTGACGACGAGCAACGCCAATATGAGAGGTTCCGAAAAATAGACCCACCATAGTTTCAGGGTGGGAAGACTGAGGATGCACATGAGTTCTTGACCATGTGCCGAGAGTTGGTAGAGGCAGTACGGTTAACTGAGACCTACGGAGCTCGTTATACTACACTCCAGTTACGTGGACCAGCCAGAAAGTGGTGGAGAGTATGTACGAGTTCTAGTCCAGTTGGGTCACCCAAGATGACTTGGGATGAGTTTGCTAGTGCCTTTTATGACCGTTTTGTCCCCTGGAGTGTGAAGGAAGAGAGCCAATTATGGTTCGAGAATTTGAGATAGGAGAGTCTATAATTTCTGAGTATGAGACTCGTTTTTACCAGCTGTCCAGACATGCCATAGCTGTCCTTCCAGATGAGACAGAGAGGATTCAGATTTGTGCGAGGATTGAACTATACCATTTGTATAGCAGTTTTTCAACCCGCCCGTGAGAGCACTTCCTTCCAGTCCATTGTGGGTGCTGCTAAGGAGGCGGAGTTGATGGAGAGAGAGGAGTTTGGGGACCCCAAGAGGGCCCATACTTCTAGTCAGGTTTTGGGTACCTCATCTAGAGGTAGAGGGTCCTATAGAAGAGGTGGTTCCTTCTAGCATAGAGGACCAGTTCATGCATCTATATCGGCTTCCGAGGATGGTCAGATACCTCGTGGGTATAATAGTATAGGTCAGAGTTACCAGGGGTCACAACAGAGGCAGGTTAATTAGGGTGGTTATACAAGTTCTTCAAGTTCATAGCAGAGGTTTTCGCATGGGAGAGCATGTTATACTTGTGGTGATCCGAATTATCTTTAATGGTAGTGTACATCTCAGAGTCGAGGAGGAACCCAGCCTAGTTCTTCAGTTTTAGTTAGAGGACCAGTGCCGCCGGTCAGAGGTCTAGGTAGAGATTAGACTAGTAGAGGTGGTCGCACTCCTGGTAGGGGTGTTGTTGTCCCTCAGGGAGGAGGTAAAGGTGTTGGGCAGGTCGAAGGTAGTAGGGGAGCTCAGTGTTATACTTTTCCAGGGAGACCTGAGGCTGAGGCTTCTGATGCAGTTATCATAGGTATTGTCCAGTTTGCCATCGACCTGCATCTATATTATTTGATTTAGGGTCTACATTTTCCTATGTGTCTGCCTATTTTGCATCTGATTTTGATTTGACATGTGATCGTATATCCGTGCCCATTTATATTTCTACACTCGTGGGTGAACCCTTAGTGGTGGACCGAGTATATCGATCATGTCTTATTTCCTTGGCTGGGTATGATACTTGGGTAGATATGATTATTCTAGGGATGATAGATTTTGATGTGATATTGGGTATGGATTGGCTTTGTCCCCATCGTGCTATTCTCGATTGTTATGTAAAAACTATTACCTTAGCGATACCTGGTTGTCACGACCCAATTTTGTAAGTCATGATGACACCTACTATAACCCTCTAGTAGGTAAGCCAACCCGTCAACCCGAAACTTCAAGTAATGTGTTTGAAGGCTAAAACTATATAAGAGCATTGAATTATAAAAGTAAACAGAATGAATAAGCGGAAGTAAACCAAAACATGTTTTAAATAACTAAAGATCCCTCCCAGAACCTGGAAGTCACAAGTACAGAGCTGCTACAAAATAAAATATGAGTACAAGTCCCGAAAGTGGACCAAAAAAATATAAAACAACTGGCTAGTCTCAAAAGGCAAAAGACGGGCCATCCATGCTGAAGGAGACAAGAATGATCTAAAAACGTCAAGTTATCACCCTAGTCTCCGAATCTGACTGCAACAAGCTCGATCTATTCGTGACAGTAGCCGGTGCTCGGTCCTGCATCACGAAAGTAGATGCAGAGTGTAGTATGAGTACCAAGACAACCGGTACCCAGTAGGCATCATAGGCCGACTGAGCAGAAAAGGTGAAAACAATATAAAAAAGAGGAATAAGCCTAAATAGGAATCAACATAAGCATCTAAAGTGAAAAGAGTACTATCTACGAGAGCTACAGCTAACTACACCCAACTGGGCCCCCATAAGCCCAGCCGGGACACTAGTACGCAAGTTAAATAAAAACCCGAACGAACCCCATAAGTTTGCCGAGTACACAGAATAGCTACAACTACCAAGGCTAGGAACCAAGAATATGCGATGTCAGGAACCGAAGTACTGTATCATTTCCAAAACCCAGAATATCCAAGAGTCAATCGATCTAGGGGTGACTTAGGGGTCGAGGCCGGGACTGGGACCCAGATGCTCGCTCGAATATTCAAAGTGGCCAAGGCCGGGACTGGGTACCCAGATGCTTGCCATAATACATAAGTGCGGTCGAGGCCGGGACTGGGTACCCGGATGCTCGCCGTAACACATCGATATGATCGAGGCCAGGACTGGATACCAAGATGCTCGTCATACTAGCAAGTCGGCGGAGGCCGTGGCTGGGTACCCGGATGCTCCCCGATAATTTAGAATGGAGGCCGGGACTGGGTACCCGGATGCTCGCCGTAACACATCGATATGATCGAGGCCAGGACTGGATACCAAGATGCTCGTCATACTAGCAAGTCGGCGAAGGCCGGGGCTGGGTACCCGGATGCTCCCCGATAATTCAGAATGGAGGCCGGGACTGGGTACCCGGATGCTCGCCGTAACACATCGATATGATCGAGGCCAGGACTGGATACCAAGATGCTCGTCATACTAGCAAGTCGGCGAAGGCCGGGGCTGGGTACCCGGATGCTCCCCGATAATTCAGAATGGAGGCCGGGACTGGGTACCCGGATGCTCACAGATATTTTATCCTATGGTGCCGAATATTCTCCTTTCCAACTAAACAATAATAGTACCGAGAATCTCCATCCCGATGAGTCAACCCATATGCCGCCAAAACTAAAACCGGAGACCAAGTCAATGATCACGAAATCTAGTGTTGCCGACGCATCACGAAATTCATAATTATATCTAGTTATGGATGATGGTATTTTTAAGAGCAAGAGTAACGCCTAGCTAAGGCCAAACTGTCAGGCACTAGCCCGCTACACCATTCTACAAGGATCTAAGTCTACCGGAGCGACGCCGGGACATCTAAAGCAAGTTTACATCCTATACTAAGGCCAACATACCCCACCGTATCAACAACATGCTCATTCAACTCTACTTATAATACTAACAAATAACGACAAGATACACATGCTTCTAAATATCCGAAAACCCGATAATAAGCCTAAAGCATGATTTCTAACACCTAAGATATACAATCAAACTACCCAACCCAAATTCCAACTATTTCAACATGCTTTCACACATTTCGGCTCAATCTAAAGAAAGGTAAACCGTAGCCTACCTGTAGGCCAAACACGCGGGCTTCAAATCACTGTGCTGGAGCTTTTCCCTTTCGGACGACCTCGGAACGCTGCCAAACTGTCAAAAATAGAACCACAACGTCGATACAGTCGTTTAGACACTAATTTCATAATTTTTGGAAATGAACCAATTTTTGGGTCGAAAAAGGGAATTGTGGGACCCACATATGAAATTCCGGATTTGACCCCCAAAACAGGTTCTAAACATCACCCCAAGCTCAAAAATCAGATTTATAATACAATTCGGGGTGGGAAATTACGCAAGACAATCAAACAACCAAAACTCATAAATTCGGACTAAAGGACCAAAAATGGCAGCATCGAAATCAGTAGATTCTGGAAATACGAGACTCTTTCAACCCAAAAAAATTGCACTATGATGATCCTTGCGAAAAACCCCACAATCTAGCCTCAAGAATCACTCAAAACGAAGTTATATTGACCAAGATACACTCTTTCAAAATTCAATAAAATTTCATTCCGAAAATCACTAAATCTGCAACTAAAAATCAATTTATTACCTTGAACGACGTGCCAAAAACAGATTCTGAAACTTCCACGATGTTCTCCTTAAATTTCCACGCAAGATAGCCTCTGGAATCACCCAAATCGGATTTATATTGGTCAAGAAATAACTTGTCAAAGTTCTTCAAAAATCCATTCCGAAAATGGACACTGCTGCAAATAATATCACGATTTTTACCTGAATCGAATGCTCCAAATCAGTTTTCAATCTCTCCAATGCGTTCTCCACGAAAAACCTCACAATTTTGCCTTTTGAATCACCCAATTTGGAGCTCTAGAACTCAAGAAATGAGGGTTCAAAGTTGAGGAGAAAAATCTGAAAATCTGCACTATTGCACCAGATTTTTCTGGTTTTCCATTATTTAAAGTCTCCGAATGGACCTTCGGAATTCGTTCGGAATCCGATAAAAATAAACCAGATATGCTACCCTACTAAATTCGATATTTCGGACTCAATGGCGCATTCAGAATTCTCATACGAGGTTATTATAATAAAAAGTGGGTCCCACATCCAAGAGTCATTTTAAATCATATTTCACAGCGGGCCTCGATATTAGTCCGGAAGTCTCAAAAAGAGAATGAAGGGTCGTTATAGACTAAAATCAACATTACGGAACTAACCGCGCTGTCAGAATTTTTATTCGAGCGCATTTTCTAAGAATGTTGACCAAAGTCAACTATAGGCTAAGTTTCAAAGTCAAAAGCGCCAAATAGCCCCAAACTCGTATCGATTGACTCGATAGTTATACCAACAATGCTACTAGCCTAATTTGGTCATTCGGAGCTGATGGAACCATCAGAATTTGAATTCGAGATTTCGTTAGCCCAAAACTCAAAAAGTCTTAACTAAACTAATTTAGGCCTTTAAAATACCAAAATGGACTCGGGACCTCTAAAAATTCAACCAACACTTCTTCTAGACCAAAAACCATCTCCTGAATCCAACGGAGTTGTCGGAATTCCATTCCGAGCATCGAAACTCCAAAAGTTGACCAAAGTCAAACCTTGACTTAAAGTTCCTCAAATTCTCAACTCAAGGCCTCAAATCTTCGTTACAGCTCTAAAACTAATTCCGTAAAGTCTCCTAACCCAATTTTGACATTTCAGAGCTGCTGGAATCGACGGAATTCCGTTCCGAGATTTGTAGCTCCGATTGACCCCAAATACCACTTTTTAACACTTAAAGCTTATGAAACTCAAAATTTCCAAGGACTTAACTTTTCATAGGATTTTCTAAAAATCAACACCCGATAACAATTAGAAATGACTCGGGGCATCTAAAGGGAGGGGTAAAATGGTCATTTTACAAAAATTCTAAAAATGACCTTGAGGGTCATTACACTGGTGCCCCGAGAATTGAGTGGAAGGGTACTAGTGGCTCCTATCCCAGTAAGGTTATCTCATATATTCGTGCTCAGAGGTAGATTGATAGAGGGTGTATGTCTTATTTGGCCTTCATTCGGGATACCAGTATCGAGTCACTTCCTATAGAGACTGTTCCAGTGGTTTAGGAGTTTTCTGATGTATTTCCTACTGATCTTTCTGGTGTTCCTCGAGATAGGGAAATTGATTTTGATATTAACTTAGAGCGTGGCACTAAACCTATTTCTATTCCTCCATATCGCATGGATCCAGTTGAATTGAAGAAGTTGAAGGATCAGTTGTAAGACTTGTTGAGTAAGGGGTTTATTCGCCCTAGTGTATCTCCTTGGGGTGCACCAGTTTTGTTTGTAAAGAAGAAAGATGAGACTGTGAGGATGTGTATCGATTATAGGCAGTTGAACAAGGTAACTGTTAAAAATAAGTATCCTCTTCCCTGTATTGATGATTTATTTGATCAGCTACAGGGAGCGGCATTATTTTCCAAAATAAACTTGAGGTCCGGTTATCATCAGTTGAAGATTAAGGCGTCAGATATCCCTAAGACAGTTTTCGGACTCGTTATGGTCACTATGAGTTTTTGGTGATGTCATTTGGGTTGACGAATGCCCCTGCAGCATTTATGGAGTTGATTAATAGAGTATTTCGCCCGTACTTAGATTCTTTTATGATAGTATTCATTGATGACATCTTAGTGTATTCCAAGACTGAGGCAGATCATGTCCGATATTTAAGGTTGGTACTTCAGAAGTTGAGGGAAGAAACGTTGTATGCAAAGTTCTCCAAGTATGAATTTTGGCTTGATTCTATTATATTTTTAGGACACGTGGTGTCCAAAGAGGAGATTAGAGTGGATCCAGCTAAGATTGAGGAAGTTAGAGGTTGGACAAGGCCTACTTCTCCTACTGAGATTCATAGTTTTGTGGGGTTAGCCGGTTATTACAGATGGTTTGTGCTGGGCTTCTCCACTATTACAGCTCCACTGACTAGATTGACTCAAAAGGATGTGGATTTTCATTGGTCCGATGAGTGTGAGGCGAGCTTCCAAAGGCTCAAGACTTTATTGACTTTGGCTCCTATTTTGACGCTACTGTATACTGTGATGCTTCCGGTGTTAGTTTAGGCGGAGTGTTAATGCAAAAGGGGAAAGTGGTTGCCTATGCTTCGAGACAATTAAAGGACCATGAGAAAAACTATCCTACTCATGATTTGGAGTTAGCAGCCGTGATCTTTGTGCTTAAGTTATGGCGTCATTACCTATATGGTGTGCATTGCGAGGTCTTCACCGATCATAGGAGTCTTCAGTATATATTCAGTCAGAGGGATCTGAACTTGAGGCAATGTAGATGGCTTGAGTTGCTGAAGGACTATGACGTAACTATTTTATATCACCCAGGAAAAGCCAATGTGGTAGAGGATGCCTTGAGTAGGAAGTCCTCTAGTATGGGGAGTCTTGCCACGATCTGAGTTGAGGAGTGACCATTAGCTAGAGATGTTCAGAGGCTAGCTAATAGCCTTGTCCGATTGCAGATTTCAGAGAATGGTGGTGTTCTTGCCTTGGTGGAGGCATGTTCTTCCTTGTTTGAACAGATTCGGGAGAGACAGTTTGAGGATGAGAAGATATGTATCATTCGATACAAGGTATTAAAAGGTGAAGCTAAGAAGGCGGTACTTGATTCAAAGGGCGTATTGAGGATTGGTGGCAAAATTTGTGTGCCTAAGGTGGATGAACTGATTAGGCTTATTTTGGAAGAGGCTCATTGTTCAAGGTATTCCATCCATCTGGGAGCAGCCAAGATGTATCATGATCTGGCCCAGCACTATTAGTGGTGTGGAATGAAGAAGGACATCCCAGAGTTCGTGTCCAAGTGTTTGACTTGCCAGCAGGTAAAGTATGAGCACCAGCGGCCTAGGGGTGTGAGTCAGAGGATGCCTATTCCCACTTGGAAGTGGGAAATGATCACTATGGACTTCGTTGTGGGTTTACCTCCCACTGTGGGTGGCTACGACTCTATATGGGTGGTGGTTGATAAACTGACCAAGTCTTCCCATTTTATTCCAGTTAAGGTAAGGTACACAACAGATAAGCTAGCCTAATTGTATATTAGTCAAATCGTTCGGCTTCATGGTATCCCATTATCCATCATTTTGGATCGAGTTTCAGTATTCACTTCACACTTTTGGCAGGCATTACAACATGGTTTGGGCACTAGACTTGATATGAGTACTGCTTTTCACCCACAGACCAATGGTCAGTCCGAGCGGATGATCCAAGTGTTGGAGGACATGCTCTGAGCTTGTGTTATCAATTTTGGTGTTAGATGGGATCAACACTTGCCCCTAGCGGAGTTTGCCTACAACAACAGTTATCACTCCAGTATCCAGATGGCCATATTTGAGGCTTTGTATGGTAGGCGGTGTTGATCCCCTATTGGATGGTTTGACTTAGTTGAGATGGACTCCTTAGACACAGACTTGCTTAGAGATGCTATGGAACAGGTTCGTAGGATTCAGGGTAGACTCTTGACAGCCCAGAGTAGCAGAAGAGTTATGCAGATTAGAGAGTTCGACCATTGGAGTTCATGGTGGGTGATCACGTTTGGCTTCGAGTGTCGCTCGTGAAGGGCGTGATGCGGTTCGAGAGGAAGGGCAAGCTCAGCCCTCAATTTATTCGCCTATTTGAGATTTTGGCGTGAGTTGGAGAGGTGGTTTATTATCACACCCCGAGAGGGTACCCTAGGCATGGCCGGCACTCAAAAACCATCTCTGGCTTCCGAGAAAACCACTTGGTCTCATTACTCATTTGTTCATTAGCGGAAGATTTAAGAATACTAATGTGGGCTTGTCATCATCAACATCAAAGGAAAAATAGATAATTCTTAGAAGAAGTAGTTTCTAAGGAGAACTACTCCGATTACATCATCAAACTCTGTCTATGAAGCCTCTAATACTCTTAGATGATGCCAATGACATGTCCATGGCTACCTTAAAAGAAATATAATACTCAACAATAATTAAAGGATAAAGAGTTCCTCCAAATACAAGAAGGACTCACCAAATAGCTGAAAAATAATAATCTTCAATGATGCGCCTGTTGAGGATCTCTAACACCTGTATCTGCATCATAAAATGATGCAGGTCGAATGACGTCAGTACGTGGAATGTACGACTATGTAAAATGGCAGGAAGGTATGGACAGATATCAAGAAATTCCTCTAAAAAAAACTCAGCTCAGAACTCAACATCATCTCAATATTTATATGTAATGCAAGTTTAAAAATAATAATAATAATAATAATAATAGTAATAAGCAATGCTTACTCAGTTGGGAGTTTCTCTAACCGACAACCATCACTTATGAGCTAGCGATGATACAACGAAGCGATGTCGTTGCCACATCCATCCAATACCTTGCTAGGGTAAAGGACATCACCATCTTGGATCCACTCATCAAAGTCCTCTTTTTGGGACTTAAGAGGCATAGCCTCTATCCTATGCTGGCTACATAGTTCTGGGGTTTGGGTCAATCAAACTCTTACCCAACTCGGTGCTCAATACTACTCCCAAAATATGTGTTCATATTAATCTCATCATCTACTCTCATTGGACTTTAATTTAAATCATCAAACTCATCTCATTACCTCTTCATCAATCATTATACTTCAAAAAAACATTATTTACATCTCATCAAAACAGCTTGCTCAAAACATCATTTACTCAAATTCATTTAAACTCAACTCTTTTTCTCTTTCAAAACTCAATGAAATACATATATAATATTAATTCATATCACTCTTTTTATCAATGAAAATATTTAAAAAACCAACATCTTTACTCAAAATATGTGTAAAAATATTTATGAACATCAAATCAATTAGGATTTATGAAAAAGTAGCCATGAACAATAATTCCAATAATATGAGAGATAACAATAATAATAATATTAATGCATAAATATATCTAACTCAATAGAAGAATAATTAATTCATTTAGAATTCAAAATTTGGATAAAAATCAACTATAACTCAATTATAATGAATTTAAATATTAGGCACATGGACGAACTGAATCCAATGCTATGAAAGCCTTAGATACCTCAAATCCGAAGCTTTACTCTGAATTGGAACACTCTTGGACCCCTAGCCTTTTTTTCTCGCCGGAGTGTTTTGTGTACTACCAGAGTATAAAAATTACCATAGTAGTATTTTTATACTACTAAAACTAAAACTATATTTGAGATTGATTAAAGAAGTATATAAAGAGAAGAGTTGCTTAAGAAAGCTTGATGAATAAAATGAAGAAATAAGGTGGGTATTTATAGGTGTAAAGGAGGGACTTAATAATAAATAAAATTAATTACAAAGGATGATCTTGAAAATTCAATAGAGGATTTTGATGTCATGGATGATGTCAAATGGTTCTAGATCTTTCTATGGTAGGTGAGATGAGATCTCATTTAACGGAATATCCATTTTTAAAGCTACGTTTGAACATGATAAATTCCTTATTAGGATTTGGTGTCTTCATAAGAATTATAGATCTAGAAGTCTAGTTTCAGTTAGTTCAAGAATCATCCAATTTGAAGTATCCTACCGTGAGATATGATTTTTCTTCTACAAACACTCTATTCCGTCACAACACCCTATCTTGAAAGAATTAATTTATTTGAACTACCTACCCTCCAAATCTTGAGACATGAAAGTTGTAGGTAATGTCGTTGTGGTTACTCAAAAATTTGAATAACCTAATTTGGACTACTCTATAAAAAGTTATGCCCAAATTACTTTAGGCATGATAGAACATGATCAAAATACTTTAGGCATGAGAGAACATGATCAAAATACTTTTAGAACATGATCAAAATACTTTAGAACATGATCAAAATACTTTAGGCATAAGAGAACATGATCAAAATACTTTTAGAACATGATCAAAATATTTTAGAACATGATCAAAATCCTTTCATGCCTTTATATAAGGACCTTTGATAAATCAACAATTTAATGCATTTAAAAGCCAATATAAGTTAATATAAGATAGGTAATTAAACTTCAAATATTTAATAATCTATGTATTTAGAATCATGATATGAAAAACTCATAAAGTTTCATGCTTGAATTAAATAGAAAATTTTGATAATTCATTTGGACTGAATGAAAGAAAGGATCCATGAATCAAAAATATTTAGAGGGTGTTACAATTTCTCCCCCTTGGAATCATTCGTCCTCGAATGAATATGAAAATAGGAGACATCAAGAATGAGTATCATCAAGACATCAATTTCTCGAAAACTCCATGACTAAAATTAAAGAATATACATCAACTCAAAGGTAGGAGTAAGAAATATTACCTTGAACATCATTATCGGAAGGCACAAATAGATGAGGATATTTAGCCTTCATATCTTCTTCAGCTTCCCATGTAGCCTCTTCAACAAATTGATTTTGTCATAGGACTTTGATAGATGCCACTTCCTTAATTCTTAATTTGCGAACCTGACGATCAAGAATCTGAACTGGAATCTCTTCATAACTCAAATTCTATTTCACACCAATGGTCTCAGTCGGGACAGCAAATGAAGGATCTCCCAAATATTTCTTAAGCATAGAGATGTGAAACACGGGATGAATAGCAGCTAATTCTAGGGGCAACTCCAATTCATAGGCTACGTTACCTACCCTCCTCATAATCTGAAAAGGACCAATGTAGTGAGGACTAAGCTTTCCTTTCTTTCCAAATCTCATCACACCCTTCATGGGTGAAACTTTTAAGTATACCCAATCGTACACTTCGAACTCCAAATCTC
Organism: Solanum dulcamara; assembly: GCF_947179165.1. NCBI lineage: Eukaryota > Viridiplantae > Streptophyta > Magnoliopsida > Solanales > Solanaceae > Solanum > Solanum dulcamara. The sequence goes on from NC_077245.1 coordinate 26,688,886, forward strand.
TCCTCCTAACATCAGTGTAGGATTTCTGGCAGCTCTGAGCAGTCCTCAACCTTTATTGGATGATTTTCACCTTCTCCATAGCTTGGTGAACCAAGTCCAATCCAATCAACTCAGCTTCACCAACTTCAAACCAACCAATTGGTGATCTATATCTCCTTCTATACAGAGCTTCATAAGGAGCCATTTGAATACTCGAATGGAAACTATTATTATATGCAAACTCAATAAGAGGTAAATGATCATCCCAATTACCTTCGAAGTCAATGACACATGCTCTTAACATATCCTCCAAAGTCTGTATCGTACGCTCTGCCTGGCCATTTGTTTGCGGATGAAAAGCAGTACTAAGGTTCACTCTTGAACCCAAACCTTTCTGAAATGACTTCCAAAACTAAGCCGTAAATTGAGCTCCCCTATCAGAGATGATAGACAAAGGAACTCCATGCAGTCTAACAATCTCTCTAAGATAAAGTTTGGCATAATCCTCTGCAGTGTTTGTAGTCTTAACTGGCAAGAAATGAGCTGATTTGGTCATCCTATCCACAATCACCCAAATAGAGTCATGTTGTTTGCGGGTTTGTGGTAAACCAGTAATGAAGTCCATATTGATCATTTCCCACTTCTATTCTGGGATCTCTATATTCTGAGCCACTCCACAAGGCCTTTGGTGCTCAACTTTAACTTGTTGGCAGTTCGGGCACTTGGACACAAGCTCTACTATATCTCTCTTCATTCCACTCCACCAGTATACTTCTCTCAAGTCATGGTACATCTTTGTTAAACATGGGTGGATGAAATACCTGGAATTATGGGCTTCTTCCATGATTCTCTCTTGAATACCATCAATACTTGGAACACATAATCTCTCTTGATATCTCAACACTCCATCTCCCCCTTTGGTAAAAGCCATTACCTTCTTCTTGTGATTCTCATCCTTCAGTTGAAGAAGAATGGGATCCTGATCTTGTTTTCCTTTCACCTCTTCAACTAGAGATGATTCAGCTCCATTTCGGACTATTGTACCACCCTCACTAGAGTCAATAAGTTGAACTCCCAAATGCGCAAGCCTATGTACTTCCTTTGCCAACTCCTTCTTTTCCTCTTCCACATGGGTTGTACTCCCCATAGATAACTTGCTAAGAGCATCAACAACTACGTTTGCTTTACCTGGGTGGTAGAGAATGCTCATGTCATAATCCTTGAGCAACTCTATCCATCTTCTCTGCCTCAAATTCAGCTCCTTTTGGCTGAATACATACTGTACGCTCTTATGGTCTGTGAACACATCCACATGTACACTATAAAGATAGTGACACCAGATCTTAAGAGCAAATACCACAGCTGCCAACTCAAGGTCATGAGTGGGGTAGTTCCTCTCATGAGTCTTAAGCTGTCTGGAGGCATAGGCAATGACATTACCTTTCTGCATCAATACACATCCCAACCCAAATCTGGAAGCATCAAAATAGATTACAAAACCATCCATTCCTTCGAGTAGGGATAGTACTGGAGCAGTAGTCAATCTAGCTTTCAACTCTTGAAAACTTTTCTCACAAGCATCAGACCATTGAAACTTAGCCTTCTTCTAAGTCAGCTTAGTCAATGGTGAGGATATGAATGAAAATCCCTCAACAAACTTCCTGTAGTAACCATCCAAACCTAAGAAACTCCTTATGTCAGTTGGAGAGATGGGTCTGAGCCAGTTCTTAATTGCCTCAATCTTTTGAGTATCAACTTGAATTCCATCACTAGATATAATATGGCCTAGGAATGCTACAGACTCAATCCAAAACTCACACTTCGAAAACTTAGCATACAACTCCCTTTCCTTAAGAGTTTGTAGGACAATCCTAAGGTGATTAACATGCTCACTCTTACTTCTATAGTAGACCAAAATATCATCGATGGAGACAATTACAAACGTATCCAGGTATGGCTTAAATACCCAATTCACGAGGTCCATAAAAGCTGCTGGAGCATTTGTCAATCCAAAGAACATAACAAGAAACTCAAAATGACCATAGCGGGTTCAGAAAGCCGTCTTTGGGATGTCACATTCTCTCACTTTCAACTAGTGATAGCCTGATCTGAGGTCTATCTTAGAGAAGTATGTGGCACCCTGAAGTTGGTCAAATAAATCATCTATTCTGGGGAGAGAATACTTGTTCTTTATGGTGATCTTGTTTAGTTGTCGGTAATCAATGCACATTCTAAGGGACCCATCTTTCTTTTGCAAGAATAGGATAGGAATGCCCCAAGGTGAGACACTTGGCCTAATAAACCCCTTATCTAGGAGGTCTTTCAGTTGTTCTTTCAACTCAGCGGGAGCCATCCTATAAAAAGGAATAGAGATAGGTTATGTATCAAGAAGGACATTAATACCAAAGTCTATCTCTCTATTAGGAGGGATTCCGGGTAGATCCTCAGGAAAGACTTCAAGAAACTCATTCACAGTGGAAACTGACTCAAGAGATGGAGCCTGGTCATTAATATTTTTTACTCGGACTATATGATATATACATTTATTGGAGATTAATTTTCTGGCCTGAAGATAGGAAATAAATTTACCCCTAGGCACTACAGAACTCCCCTTCCACTCTAAGATAGGCTCATTTGGAATTTGAAACTTGACAATTCGGGTCCTATAATCAACTGAAGCATAACAAGCATAAAGCCAGTCCATGCCAAGAATCACATCAAAATCCACCATGTCCAACTCAACTAAGTCAGCCATGGTATCTTTGTGATAGATTGACACAGTATAATTTCTATATACCCTCTCAGCTAAGATGGACTTACCAACAGGAGTAGATACAGTGAAAGGCTCAAGAAGACACTCAGGAAGGATCTCAAATTTACCAGCCAAGTAAGGAGTCACAAAAGATAACATAGCACCCGGATCAAGTAATGCATACACATTAAAAAAAAGGACTCAGTGCATACCAGTAACAACATCGGGTGCATTTTCTTGGTCTTGGCGACTACCCATAGCATACAGACGGTTGGTTCCCCCGCCTGCACTTGAAGCTGCACCTCTATGATTACCTCTATTCTGTGGAGCTGTAGAAGAAAATTGAGCTCTACTACTCCCATATCCTTGTCTCTTTGAAGGACACTCATTCTGGAAGTGACCCATCTTTCCACATCCATAGCAAGCATTGGTACCCACACGACACTCTCCCAAATGGAGCCTCCCACATCTAGCACATGGTGGTTTTCCTTTAGAACCTTAAGCCACACTTAATTGGGACTGAGAACCTTGAGCTCGGAAGTTTTGGTGACTCAACGACCTCTGATCATACCTGGTATTAGGTGTAAAAGCATTTGTTGAGGAAGGTACATAATTAGAAGACCTCTTCTGAAAGAATGACTTGTTACCCTTCCCTTGTTTCTGCTCGTTCTCATGCCTAGTAGACTTAGCCTTTTTGCTTAGGTGTTCCTCTCGGTCCCTTTTCTTATCCTACTCAACCTGTTGAGCATACACTATCAATCTAGAAAAATCTATGTTAGAAATCATTAGCACTACCTTACATTCTTTCTTTACATGTTTGCCCAGACCAAAGACAAACTTCCTCATCTTAGACCTCATATGAGGAATCATTTCAGGGGCATATTTGGACAACTGAATAAACTTCAAACTATACTCTTTTATAGTCATACTGTCCTGCTTGAGGTTCACAAACTCCTCAATTTTTGCTTCACGTAGCTCTTGGGGAAAGAAGTTATCAAGGAATGATTTTTCAAACTCATCCCAAAGAGTAGGCTCTGCATTCTCACCTCTACTTTCTTCCCACTGGTTATACCAGACATTTGACACATCTTTGAGCTGATAAGACACTAACTCAACCCCCTCGATCTCTATAGCATGCATCGTTTTTAGTATCTTTCATATCTCATCAATGAAATTTCGGGGGTCTTCATCAACCTTGGAACCTGTGAAGATCAGCAGATTCATTCTCAAAAAATCTCTAATCCTTATAGCAGCAGATGACTCTTGATAACTAGAGCTAAGAGTTGGTGAACTCTGGCTACTATTTCAAGCAGCCACCAATTGGGTGAGCATAGCAATCTCTCCTCAAAAATATTGTTCTGAAGTAGGAGTGGTCTGAACAGTAGGTATTTAGGGTACCTCAGTAGACCTTGCAGGTCGGACCCTAGTTCTCCATGGACACATCTATGTTTGTGGAACCTCAGTGCTGGCAGCGTTCCTCTGACTGGTTGAGCATTTAGGAGACATGTATAAAATGTGTAAACGCACAAATTAGAAAGGAAGTTTTTTTTATAGAGTTAAACTCTATCGCACGAACTCAGATTATGAAAGAAGTGAAATAATTCCTAATGTCCTATAGCCTCCTGATTATAAGTGTGGTGCACTACACACCCATAAGCAAGACTCTACTAGACACAATTTCATAGATACCATAGGACTCTTGAACTCTGTGCTCTGATACCAAGTTTGTCACGCCCTGAGAGGGTAACCTAGGCGTGGCCGGCACTCAGAAACCATCTCTGGCTTCCGAAAGAACCACTTGGTACTCATTTGTTCATCAGCGGAAGACTTAAGAATACTATTGTGGGCTTGTCATCATCAACATCAAAGGAAAAATAGATAATTCTTAGAAGAAGTAGTTTCTAAGGAGAACTACTCCGATTATATCATTAAACTCTGTCTATGAAGCCTCTAATACTCTTAGATGGCGCTAATGACATGTCCATATCTACCTTAAAAGAAATATAATACTCAACAATAATTAAAGGATAAAGAGTTCCTCCGTATACAAAAAGGACTCACCAAATAGCTGAAAAATAATGATCTTCAATGATGCGCCTGTTGAGGATCTCTAACACATGTATCTGCATCATAAAATGATGCAGTTCGAATGACGTCAGTTCGTTCAATGTACAAGTATGTAAAATGGCAGGAATGTATGGACAGATATCAAGAAATTCCTCTAAAAAAAACTCAGCTCAGAACTCAACATCATCTCAACATTTATATGTAATGCAAGTTTAATAATAATAATAATAATAATAATAATAATAGTAATAAGCAATGCTTACTCAGTTGGGAGTTTCTCTAACCGACAACCATCACTTATGAGCTAGCGATGATACAACGAAGCGATGCCGTTGCCACATCCATCCAATACCTTGCTAGGGTAAAGGACATCACCATCTTGGATCCACTCATCAAAGTCCTCTTTTTGGGACTTAAGAGGCATAGCCTCTATCCTATGCTGGCTACATAGTTCTGGGGTTTGAGTCAATCAAACTCTTACCCAACTCGGTGCTCAATACTACTCCCAAAATATGTGTTCATATTAATCTCATCATCTACTCTCATTGGACTTTAATTTAAATCATCAAACTCATCTCATTACCTCTTCATCAATCACTATACTTCAAAAAAACATCATTTACATCTCATCAAAACAGCTTGCTCAAAACATCATTTACTCAAATTCATTTAAACTCAACTCTTTTTCTCTTTCAAAACTCAATGAAATACATATATAATATTAATTCATATCACTCTTTTTATCAATGAAAATATTTAAAAAACCAACATCTTTACTCAAAATATGTGTAAAAATATTTATGAACATCAAATCAATTAGGATTTATGAAAAAGTAGCCATGAACAATAATTCCAATAATATGAGAGATAACAATAATAATAATATTAATGCATAAATATATCTAACTCAATAGAAGAATAATTAATTCATTTAGAATTCAAAATTTGGATAAAAATCAACTATAACTCAATTATAATGAATTTAAATATTAGGCACATGGACGAACTGAATCCAATGCTATGAAAGCCTTAGATACCTCAAATCCGAAGCTTTACTCTGAATTGGAACACTCTTGGACCCCTAGCCTTTTTTTCTCGCCGGAGTGTTTTGTGTACTACCAGAGTATAAAAATTACCATAGTAGTATTTTTATACTACTAAAACTAAAACTATATTTGAGATTGATTAAAGAAGTATATAAAGAGAAGAGTTGCTTAAGAAAGCTTGATGAATAAAATGAAGAAATAAGGTGGGTATTTATAGGTGTAAAGGAGGGACTTAATAATAAATAAAATTAATTACAAAGGATGATCTTGAAAATTCAATAGAGGATTTTGATGTCATGGATGATGTCAAATGGTTCTAGATCTTTCTATGGTAGGTGAGATGAGATCTCATTTAACGGAATATCCATTTTTAAAGCTACGTTTGAACATGATAAATTCCTTATTAGGATTTGGTGTCTTCATAAGAATTATAGATCTAGAAGTCTAGTTTCAGTTAGTTCAAGAATCATCCAATTTGAAGTATCCTACCGTGAGATATGATTTTTCTTCTACAAACACTCTATTCCGTCACAACACCCTATCTTGAAAGAATTAATTTATTTGAACTACCTACCCTCCAAATCTTGAGACATGAAAGTTGTAGGTAATGTCGTTGTGGTTACTCAAAAATTTGAATAACCTAATTTGGACTACTCTATAAAAAGTTATGCCCAAATTACTTTAGGCATGATAGAACATGATCAAAATACTTTAGGCATGAGAGAACATGATCAAAATACTTTTAGAACATGATCAAAATACTTTAGAACATGATCAAAATACTTTAGGAATAAGAGAAAATGATCAAAATACTTTTAGAACATGATCAAAATACTTTAGAACTGTCACGACCCAATTTTGTAAGTCATGATGGCACCTACTATAACCCTCTAGTAGGTAAGCCAACCCGTCAACCCGAAACTTCAAGTAATGTGTTTGAAGGCTAAAACTATATAAGAGCATTGAATTATAAAAGTAAACAGAATGAATAAGCGGAAGTAAACCAAAACATGTTTTAAATAACTAAAGATCCGTCCCAGAACTTGGAAGTCACAAGTACAGAGCTGATACAAAATAAAATATGAGTACAAGTCCCGAAAGTGGACCAAAAAAATATAAAACAACTGGCTAGTCTCAGAAGGCAAAAGACGGGCCATCCATGCTGAAGGAGACAAGAATGATCTAAAAACGTCAAGTTATCACCCTAGTCTCCGAATCTGACTGCAACAAGCTCAATCTATTCGTGACAGTAGCTGGTGCTCGGTCCTGCATCACGAAAGTAGATGCAGAGTGTAGTATGAGTACCAAGACAACCGGTACCCAGTAGGCATCATAGGCCGACTGAGCAGAAAAGGTGAAAACAATATGAAAAAGAGGAATAAGCCTAAATAGGAATCAAGTTAAATAAAAACCCGAACGAACCCCCATAAGTTCGCCGAGTACACAGAATAGCTACAACTACCAAGGCTAGGAACCAAGAATATGCGATGTCAGGAACCGAAGTACTGTATCATTTCCAAAACCCAGAATATCCAAGAGTCAATAGATCTAGGGGTGACTTAGGGGTCGAGGCCGGAACTGGGACCCAGATGCTTGCCATAATACATAAGTGCGGTCGAGGCCGGGACTGGGTACCCGGATGCTCGCCGTAACACATCGATATGATCGAGGCCAGGACTGGATACCAAGATGCTCGTCATACTAGCAAGTCGGTGGAGGCCGGGGCTGGGTACCCGGATGCTCCCCGATAATTCAGAATGGAGGCCGGTACTGGGTACCCGGATGCTCGCCGTAACACATCGATATGATCGAGGCCGGGACTGGATACCAAGATGCTCGTCATACTAGCAAGTCGGCGAAGGCCGGGGCTGGGTACCCGGATGCTCCCCGATAATTCAGTATGGAGGCCGGGACTGGGTACCCGGATGCTCGCCGTAACACATCGATATGATCGAGGCCAGGACTGGTGTAATATCCCCTAAAAACGTTGTATACGATGTTTCAATTTTTGCCTAAACATGATACAACCTCTGTATTTTGGTCATAACTTTTCATAGGAATATCCAAATTGAGTTATTCAAATTTCTGAGTAACCACAAGATCATTACCTACAACCTTTATGAAGACCATATTTTAAGATTCGGAGGTTAAGTAGGTCAAATAAATTAATCTTTGTAAGGTATGATGTTGTGACGGAAATGAGTGTTTATAGAAGAAAAATCATATCTCACTGTAGGTTTATCCAAATTGGTTGATTCTTGAACGATATGAAACTAGACTTCCATATCTACAATTCTTATGAAGACACCAAATCCTAATAAGGAATTTATCTTATTCAAACGTAGCTCCCAAAAAGAGTATTCTGTCAAAGATAACTCATTTCACCTACCATAGAAAGATCTAGATACATTTGACATCACTCATGACATAAATTGTCCTCCATTTAACATCATCCATGACATCAATATATTCCACTAAATTTTTAGATTTTTATTTATAATTATTTTATTTATTGTTAGGTCCTCTTTCCCACCTATAAATACCCACCTTATTTTCTCATTTTATTCATCAAGCTTTCTCAAGCAAATCTTCTCTCTATACACTTCTTTACACATTCTCAAATATAGTTTTAGTTCTTAGTAGTGAAGAAATACAATTCCGGTAATTCATATATTCTGGATAGTACACAAAATGTTCCGGCAAGGAGAGAAGCTAGGACTCAAGAGTGGTCATTAAGTCTTCCGGTACCAACTAAAGCTTCGGTTTCCAGGTATGTAAGGTTTCAATGAGAGTATTCCTTCCACTCTCATGTCTAAATTATTTTGATTATATAATAAATTATGTTTATTTTCTTTAAGCTTTACTCTAAGTTATGTGGGTGTTTATCCATGGGTTCTTCCACCCATGTAGTCCAAAAACTCTTTCAATTAAATATCTTGATTTCAAGTAATATTTTCTTATGGTAATTCTTATTTTTACTTAATAGTATGAATCATGGTTAAACTAATGATTATTGCTCTATTTTGATGCAACATAATTTCATATATATGAATTGATGGTTTACAAGTAATTCCTCTATTTATCTATTTAAAGGCTCTTGAAATTCATGGTGGGTTGTTTAAAGCGTGATTTTTAATTAATGGATTTCAAAGTATTTATGTATATTTATTTACATACATATTTTCAAGTTGAAGTGATTTGAACCCACCTATTTTTACTATGTTTTTAATTAAGTTTGACTTGAAAGCTTTGACTCCAAATAAATGTTTATGAAAGTAATATCTATGATCAAAAAGGGAGTCTTATGAAATGAAAGAATGATGAAATGATATGAATCATGGATTCTTTATGCAATAAGGACAATTCTTGCATATTTGAATTATCAAATGTTTTAATGAGCTATTCTACCGAATATGATATTTGAATTCTCAAGTTATATGCTATGAATATTTTGAAGTATTAAACTATTCCGTGGGATTGACTTAGCACCGAATGAGGCATTGAGGTGGGATTCGGTAAGGGAATCCTAGTAGCAACCCCTTGTCTCATTAACTATGTGCCAACATAGGAGCCCTTGTAGGCTTAGGCTAATGGATACATAAATAGCCCTTAAAGTTAAAGTTAAAGAAATGAATGAAGTTAACGGAGTTCTACCTGGCAAGTAGTCTCCCCGGCCAACGTAGGGGGTTATGTTGGATTCCATGTAATAGCTCGCATGGTCTTAAATGTCGGTTATGGTTAATTTCCCACAAAATGAATGTTTTAAAGGATATCCATATGATTTATTATGCATGTATTACATTATGTTCCATATTACATAAATGTTATAATATTTTCTCAATGTTCATGCATCCTTACATACTTAGTACATTCAAAGTACTAACGCATACTCTTTTGCCTACATGATATCACCATGTAGGGATCGCTGCTCCTCCTCGTTCTCCTCCACGTGGCTAGTTGATATTCCATTGAGGACTACTTTTGGTGAGTTCCCATGTTCCGGGAACAATACTCCTTTGTCTTTCTAGCTTATGATATGTTAAGATATTTTATTATGGCATTTCTTCTATTATGATTGAGGGTGAGCTAGGAACTTGTCTTAGCCCCATTAAATCTAATAGTTAGAGGTATTGTTGGACATATGTAAGTTGAAGATTTATTATTATGATTTCCGCTTGTCTATTTATCATTATTACCTATGAAAGGCTAAAAGAATGCTAAGAGGCTTGTTTGAGGTACTTTCGGGTTCCTCATTCGCCATGTCACGTCTAGGCCCTAGGCTTGGGTCGTGACAAACTTGGTATCAGAGCCCGAGGTTTTGAATGATCCTTGGAAGTCCAACATACCGCGTCGAATAGGTTCTTCTTCATGGTTGTGAAGCGCGCCACAATTATGAATAAGAGACTATGAGACGTTTAGGAAAATTTTCACTTTTTTCAAATTCATGTCGTGCCTTAGAGTGTCCTAAGCTTTCCTTTAACTAATGACCCATTTTGTGTTCTCTAGATAATGACTCGCGGAAGACCACCTCGAAGAGCAAAGGTTGACGATGAGGACCAAACTCCTCCGATTCCTAATGCCCAACATCATGAGGACGGGGTAACCCATGCCGAGTTTCGCAGTGTTATTACTTTGTTAGCTCAAGTCGTAGCTAACCAAGGGAATCTAGGTGTTCCTTCTCCCCAAAATCCAGCCTCTAGGATTCGGGATTTCCAAAGGATGAGTCCACCCGAGTTCGATGGTTCTAAACTAGATGAGGACCCTATGGAGTTCATTAATGAGGTGTACCGGATTGTGGCTATCATGGGTGTGCCACCAAATGAGAAGGCCGAGCTAGTGGCCTATCAACTCAAAGGTGTGGCTCGAGTATGGTACGAACAATGGATTGTTGAGAGGGATGAAGAAATAGGGTCGATAGGATGGGAAGAGTTCAAAGGTGCCTTCCTAGACCGCTTCTTCCCATTAGAGCTAAGGGAGGCCAAAATCCAAGAGTTCATCAACCTCCGTCAAGGGAGTATGAGCGTGAGGGAGTATGCTCTCAAATTCACTAAGTTGTCAAAGTATGCTCCTTTTATGGTCTCCGACCCAAGAGCTAGGATGAGCAAGTTTATTTCTGGTGTCTCAAGCTTGGTGTCCAAGGAGTGCAAAACTGCCATGTTGATCAAGGAGATGGATATCTCTCGGTTAATGACTTACGCAGAACAAATTGAAGAAGAGAAGCTTAGAGAGAGATCAAGGGGGTTCAAAAAGGCTAGAGTGGATGGTGGAGGGTTTAACCCTCAAAGGTCCGATTATGGTAACAATGGCAAAGGTCAAGGTGGGCAACGATTTGTGGGACAAGGTTCCACCAATACTCCTCCTCCAAAGTTCAACAAGGACAAGAGTGGTAAACCAATGATTCCAAGAGAGAATGTTGCTACTCAAACTTTCCCCACTTGCAAGAAGTGTGGAAGGACTCACAAAGGGGAATGCTTAGCCGGCTCCAATGCATGCTTTAAGTGTGGCAAGCTGGGCCACCATGCTAAGGATTGTAGAGATGGTGGTGGTAGGACTCAAGGCCAAATTGCTCATGGTCAACAAGTCCAAGGAGGTGTCCAACGCACTAACCGCTTTTACGCCTTGCATGGGAGACAAGAGGTTGAGGATGCACCCAATGTCATTACCGGTATGTTAAAGGTCTTTTCTTTTGATGTGTATGCACTATTAGATCCGGGTGCAAATTTATCTTTTGTTACTCCATTCCTTGCTAATAGATTTGATGTTTTACCTGAAATGTTATTAGAGCCCTATTTGGTGTCTACCCCCGTTGGTGAGTCAGTTATTGCTAGAAAGGTCTATAGGGATTGCCTTGTGTCTATCTTGCATAAAGTTATTCCTTGTGATCTCATTGAGCTAGATATGGTAGATTTCGATGTCATTCTTGGGATGGATTGGTTACATGCATCTTATGCTTCCATAGATTGTAGGAATCGTCGAGTCAAGTTCCAATTTCCAAATGAGCCTATTATTGAATGGCAGGGTCGTGATTTGGTGGTTAAGGGTCAGTTTATTTCTTATCTTAAGGCTCGCAAAATGATTTCTAAGGGATGTATTTACCATATTGTGAGGGTTAGGGATGTCAACTCCAAAAGTCCTTCTCTTGAGTCAGTTCCTATAGTCAATGAATTCCCCGATGTCTTTCCTGATGACCTTCCCGGTATCCCTCCCGAAAGGGAAGTTGATTTTGGTATTGATATCCTCCCCGATACCCAACCTATATCTATTCCTCCTTACCGCATGGCCCCAGCAGAATTGAAAGAGCTGAAGGAACAATTAAAGGACTTGTTAGAGAAGGGGTTCATAAGACCAAGTATTTCGCCATGGGGTGCTCCCGTTCTATTTGTAAGAAAAAAGGATGGGTCACTTCGAATGTGCATAGACTACCGGCAATTAAATAAGATGACCATTAAGAACAAGTACCCACTCCCTAGAATAGATGACTTGTTTGATCAATTGCAAGGGGCAAGTCACTTCTCCAAGATCGACCTTCGGTCCGGCTATCACCAACTACGGGTAAGGGAGTGTGACATTCCCAAAACAGCCTTCCGAACAAGGTATGGTCACTATGAGTTTGTGGTGATGAGTTTTGGGTTGACGAATGCACCGACGGTGTTTATGGACTTGATGAATAGGGTGTTCAAACCTTACCTTGATACCTTTGTAATAGTCTTCATTGATGATATTTTAATTTACTCTCGGGGTGAGGAAGAACATAAAAATCACTTGAGAGTTGTGCTTCAAACACTGAGGGATAGACAATTATTTGCAAAATTTAGTAAGTGTGAATTTTGGTTAAAGGAGGTAGCATTTCTTGGTCACGTAGTGTCCGGTGATGGAATCAAGGTTGATCCTAAGAAAATAGAGGCAGTCAAAAATTGGCCTAGACCATTATCTCCTTCAGACATTAGGAGCTTCTTAGGTCTAGCCGGGTACTATAGAAGGTTCGTCAAAGGCTTTTCTTCCATCTCATCTCCTATGACAAAATTGACCCAAAAGAAATCCAAATTCATATGGACAGATGAGTGTGAGAAGAGTTTCCAGACCTTAAAAGATCGACTTACTTCTGCTCCTATTTTAACTCTCCCAAAAGGATTAGAGGGGTTTGTAGTTTATTGTGATGCTTCAAAGATTGGTTTAGATTGTGTCTTAATGCAAAATGGCAAGGTCATAGCCTATGCTTCTAGGCAATTAAAGGTGCATGAGCGTAACTACCCTACCCATGACCTTGAATTGGCGGCCATTGTTTTTGCTCTAAAGATTTGGAGGCATTACCTCTATGGGGTGCATGTGGATGTGTATACTGATCATAAGAGTCTTCAGTATGTGTTCACCCAAAAGGACCTTAACCTAAGGCAAAGGAGGTGGCTAGAACTCCTTAAGGACTATGACATGAGTGTGCACTATCATCCGGGTAAAGCTAATGTGGTTGCTGATGTACTTAGTAGAGTGTCTATGGGGAGTATGGCCCATGTGGATGAAAGTAAGAGGGAGTTGGTGAAAGATGTTCACCGATTGGCTAGATTAGGGGTGGAGTTATGTAGTACTAATGATGGGGGTATGGTTGTTCAAAATAGTTCTGAATCCTCTTTGGTGGTGGATGTTAAATCAAAGCAAGATCTTGACCCAAAGTTTATCGAGTTAAAGAAGTTGGTAAAGGAAAAGAAGATAGAAGTCTTTTCCCAAGGGGAAGATGGGGTTCTATACTACCAAGGTCGGATATGTGTTCCAGATGTTGATGGCCTAAGGAGTTTGATCTTGATGGAGGCTCATAATTCTAGATACTCCATTCATCCCGGTTCAACAAAAATGTACCGAGACTTAAAGGAGTTGTATTGGTGGGGTGGCATGAAGAAGGACATAGCAAGGTTTGTGTCCGAATGTACAAATTGTCAACAAGTGAAGGCCGAACATCAAAGACCGGGTGGCCTAGCCCAAGACATTGAAATCCCAACTTGGAAATGGGAAAATATGAATATGGATTTTGTAGTGGGTTTGCCTCATACTCGGAAACGTCATGACTCGATTTGGGTAATTATTGATAGAATGACTAAGTCAGCTCACTTCTTACCGGTTAAAACTTCCTATAGTGCCGAAGACTATGCCAAGTTGTATATTCGGGAGTTGGTGAGGTTGCATGGTGTGCCATTATCCATTATTTCGGATCGTGGTACCCAATTCACTTCTCACTTCTGGAGATCATTTCAAAAAGGCCTCGGTACTAAGGTAAAGTTGAGCACAGCATTCCATCCTCAAACGGATGGGCAAGCCGAAAGGACAATTCAAACACTAGAGGATATGTTAAGGGCTTGTGTGTTGGAGTTTAAAGGGAATTGGGATGATCATCTACCTCTCATCGAGTTTTCCTATAATAATAGTTACCACTCAAGTATTGAGATGGCACCGTTTGAGGCTTTGTATGGGAGACGATGTAGATCACCGGTAGGTTGGTACGAAGTAGGTGAGATGACCTTGTTGGGCCCCGATTTGGTACTTGATGCTTTAGAGAAGGTGAAGATCATTAGAGAAAGGTTGAAGACGGCTCAAAGTCGTCAAAAGTCCTATTCTGACACTAGAAGAAGGGATCTTGAGTTTAATGTGGATGATTGGGTGTATCTGAAGGTTTCACCCATGAAAGGTGTGGTTCGATTTGGTAAGAAAGGGAAATTGAGCCCTAGATATGTAGGGCCTTATAGAATCGTGAGACGTGTTGGTAAGGTTGCATATGAGTTGGAATTACCATTGGAAATGGCCATGGTTCATCCGGTGTTTCACGTTTCTATGTTGAAAAAACATGTGGGTGATTCTAGTTCCATTGTACCTATGGCAGTAGTGAATATTGAAGAAAACTTGACCTATGAAGAAGTTCCTGTGGAAATTTTGGACCGACAAGTTAAGAGATTGAGGAACAAAGAAATTGCATCTGTTAAAGTCCTTTGGAGGAATCAACAAATAGAAAGTGCAACATGGGAAGCGGAAGCGGATATGATTAAGAGATACCCTCATCTTTTCCCCTCTACCCAAACCTAAGGTATTAAGTTGTTCTTGCTCAATTACTTGAAATCCTTACATTTCAACTTTTCTTGTCATATGCTTGCAAAATTATGAAATATTTTTTTAACGATATTTTAAATTACACTGTTGCATTAATGATAGGTTGTTTGTTAATACTCTACTCTACTCAAGCTAAGTCTTTTCTCATTCGAGGACGAATGTTCCCAAGGAGGAGATAATGTAATATCCCCTAAAAACGTTGTATACGATGTTTCAATTTTTGCCTAAACATGATACAACCTCTGTATTTTGGTCATAACTTTTCATAGGAATATCCAAATTGAGTGATTCAAATTTCTTAGTAACCACAAGATCATTACCTACAACTTTTATGAAGACCATATTTTAAGATTCGGAGGTTAAGTAGGTCAAATAAATTAATCTTTGTAAGGTATGATGTTGTGACGGAAATGAGTGTTTATAGAAGAAAAATCATATCTCACTGTAGGTTTATCCAAATTGGTTGATTCTTGAACGATATGAAACTAGACTTCCATATCTACAATTCTTATGAAGACACCAAATCCTAATAAGGAATTTATCTTATTCAAACGTAGCTCCCAAAAAGAGTATTCTGTCAAAGATAATTCATTTCACCTACCATAGAAAGATCTAGATACATTTGACATCACTCATGACATAAATTGTCCTCCATTTAACATCATCCATGACATCAATATATTCCACTAAATTTTCAGATTTTTATTTATAATTATTTTATTTATTGTTAGGTCCTCTTTCCCACCTATAAATACCCACCTTATTTCCTCATTTTATTCATCAAGCTTTCTCAAGCAAATCTTCTCTCTATACACTTCTTTACACATTCTTAAATATAGTTTTAGTTCTTAGTAGTGAAGAAATACTATTCCGGTAATTCAAATATTCTAGGTAGTACACAAAATGTTCCGGCAAGGAGAGAAGCTAGGACTCAAGAGTGGTCATTAAGTCTTCCGGTACCAACTAAAGCTTCGGTTTCCAGGTATGTAAGGTTTCAATGAGAGTATTCCTTCCACTCTCATGTCTAAATTATTTTGATTATATAATAAATTATGTTTATTTTCTTTAAGCTTTACTCTAAGTTATGTGGGTGTTTATCCATGGGTTCTTCCACCCATGTAGTCCAAAAACTCTTTCAATTAAATATCTTGATTTCAAGTAATATTTTCTTATGGTAATTCTTATTTTTACTTAATAGTATGAATCATGGTTAAACTAATGATTATTGCTCTATTTTGATGCAACATAATTTCATATATATGAATTGATGGTTTACAAGTAATTCCTCTATTTATCTATTTAAAGGCTCTTGAAATTCATGGTGGGTTGTTTAAAGCGTGATTTTTAATTAATGGATTTCAAAGTATTTATGTATATTTATTTACATACATATTTTCAAGTTGAAGTGATTTGAACCCACCTATTTTTACTATGTTTTTAATTAAGTTTGACTTGAAAGCTTTGACTCCAAATAAATGTTTATGAAAGTAATATCTATGATCAAAAAGGGAGTCTTATGAAATGAAAGAATGATGAAATGATATGAATCATGGATTCTTTATGCAATAAGGACAATTCTTGCATATTTGAATTATCAAATGTTTTAATGAGCTATTCTACCGAATATGATATTTGAATTCTCAAGTTATATGCTATGAATATTTTGAAGTATTAAACTATTCCGTGGGATTGACTTAGCACCGAATGAGGCATTGAGGTGGGATTCGGTAAGGGAATCCTAGTAGCAACCCCTTGTCTCATTAACTATGTGCCAACATAGGAGCCCTTGTAGGCTTAGGCTAATGGATACATAAATAGCCCTTAAAGTTAAAGTTAAAGAAATGAATGAAGTTAACGGAGTTCTACCTGGCAAGTAGTCTCCCCGGCCAACGTAGGGGGTTATGTTGGATTCCATGTAATAGCTCGCATGGTCTTAAATGTCGGTTATGGTTAATTTCCCACAAAATGAATGTTTTAAAGGATATCCATATGATTTATTATGCATGTATTACATTATGTTCCATATTACATAAATGTTATAATATTTTCTCAATGTTCATGCATCCTTACATACTTAGTACATTCAAAGTACTAACGCATACTCTTTTGCCTACATGATATCACCATGTAGGGATCGCTGCTCCTCCTCGTTCTCCTCCACGTGGCTAGTTGATATTCCATTGAGGACTACTTTTGGTGAGTTCCCATGTTCCGGGAACAATACTCCTTTGTCTTTCTAGCTTATGATATGTTAAGATATTTTATTATGGCATTTCTTCTATTATGATTGAGGGTGAGCTAGGAACTTGTCTTAGCCCCATTAAATCTAATAGTTAGAGGTATTGTTGGACATATGTAAGTTGAAGATTTATTATTATGATTTCCGCTTGTCTATTTATCATTATTACCTATGAAAGGCTAAAAGAATGCTAAGAGGCTTGTTTGAGGTACTTTCGGGTTCCTCATTCGCCATGTCACGTCTAGGCCCTAGGCTTGGGTCGTGACAACTGGATACCAAGATGCTCGTCATACTAGCAAGTCGGCGAAGGCCGGGGCTGGGTACCCGGATGCTCCCCGATAATTCAGAATGGAGGTTGGGACTGGGTACCCGGATGCTCACAGATATTTTATCCTATGGTGCCGAATATTCTCCTTTCCAACTAAACAATAATAGTACCGAGAATCTCCATCCCGATGAGTCAACCCATATGTCGCCAAAACTGAAACCGGAGACCAAGTCAATGATCACGAAATCTAGTGTTGCCGACGCATCACGAAATTCATAATTATATCGAGTTATGGATGATGGTATTTTTAAGAGCAAGAGTAACGCCTAGCTAAGGCCAAACTGTCAGGCACTAGCCCGCTACACCATTCTACAAGGATCTAAGTCTACCGGAGCGACGCCGGGACATCTAAAGCAAGTTTACATCCTATACTAAGGCCAACATACCCCACCGTATCAACAACATGCTCATTCAACTCTACTTATAATACTAACAAATAACGACAAGATACACATGCTTCTAAATTTCCGAAAACCCGATAATAAGCCTAAAGCATGATTTCTAACACCTAAGATATACAATCAAACTACCCAACCCAAATTCCAACTATTTCAACATGCTTTCACACATTTCGGCTCAATCTAAAGAAAGGTAAACCGTAGCCTACCTGTAGGCCAAACACGCGGGCTTCAAATCACTGTGCTGGAGCTTTTCCCTTTCGGACGACCTCGGAACGCTGCCAAACTGTCAAAAATAGAACCACAACGTCGATACGGTCGTTTAGACACTAATTTCATAATTTTTGGAAATGAACCAATTTTTGGGTCGAAAACGGGAATTGTGGGACCCACATACGAAATTCTGGATTTGACCCCCAAAACAGGTTCTAAACGTCACCCCAAGCTCAAAAATCAGATTTATAATACAATTCGGGGTGAGAAATTACGCAAGACAATCAAACAACCAAAACTCATAAATTCGGACTAAAGGACCAAAAATGGCAGCATCAAAATCAGTAGATTCTGGAAATACGAGACTCTTTCAACCCAAACAAATTGCACTATGATGATCCTTGCGAAAAACCCCACAATCTAGCCTCAAGAATCACTCAAAACGAAGTTATTTTGACCAAGATACACTCTTTCAAAATTCAATAAAATTTCATTCCGAAAATCACTAAATCTGCAGCTAAAAATCAATTTATTACCTCGAACGACGTGCCAAAAACAGATTCTGAAACTTCCACGATGTTCTCCTTAAATTTCCACGCAAGATAGCCTCTGGAATCACCCAAATCGGATTTATATTGGTCAAGAAATAACTTGTCAAAGTTCTTCAAAAATCCATTCCGAAAATGGACACTGCTGCAAATAATATCACGATATTTACCTGAATAGAATGCTCCAAATCAGTTTTTAATCTCTCCAATGCCTTCTCCACGAAAAACCTCACAATTTTGCCTTTTGAATCACCCAATTTGGAGCTCTAGAACTCAAGAAATGAGGGTTCAAAGTTGAGGAGAAAAATCTGAAAATCTGGTGCAAAATCTGCACTATTGCACCAGATTTTTCTGGTTTTCCATTATTTAAAGTCTCCGAATGGACCCTCGGAATTCGTTCGGAATCCGATAAAAATAAACCAGATATGCTACCCTACTAAATTCGATATTTCGGACTCAATGGCGCATTCAGAATTCTCATACGAGGTTATTATAATAAAAAGTGGGTCCCACATCCAAGAGTCATTTTAAGTCATATTTCACAGCGGGCCTCGATATTAGTCCGGAAGTCTCAAAAAGAGAACGAAGGGTCTTTATAGACTAAAATCAATATTACGGAACTAACCGCGCTGTCAGAATTTTTATTCGAGCGCATTTTCTAAGAATGTTGACCAAAGTCAACTATAGGCTAAGTTTCAAAGTCAAAAGCGCCAAATAGCCCCAAACTCGTATCGATTGACTCGATAGTTATTCCAACAATGCTACTAGCCTAATTTGGTCATTCCGGAGCTGATGGAACCATCAGAATTTGAATTCGAGATTTCGTTAGCCCAAAACTCAAAAAGTCGCAACTAAACTAATTTAGGCCTTTAAAATACCAAAATGGACTCGGGACCTCTAAAAATTCAACCAACACTTCTTCTAGACCAAAAACCATCTCCTGAATCCAACGGAGTTGTCGTAATTCCATTCCGAGCATCGAAACTCCAAAAGTTGACCAAAGTCAAACCTTGACTTAAAGTTCCTCAAATTCTTAACTCAAGGCCTCAAATCTTCGTTACAGCTCCAAAACTGATTCCGTAAAGTCTCCTAACCCAATTTTGACATTTCAGAGCTGCTGGAATCGACGGAATTCCGTTCCGAGATTTGTAGCTCCGATTGACCTCAAATACCACTTTTTAACACTTAAAGCTTATGAAACTCAAAATTTCCAAGGACTTAACTTTTCATAGGATTTTCTAAAAATCAACACCCGATAACAATTAGAAATGACTCGGGGCATCTAAAGGGAGGGGTAAAATGGTCATTTTACAAAAATTCTAAAAATGACCTTGAGGGTCATTACAATATCCACTACTAAAAGAACTTTCGTCCGCGAAAGTAAAAGTACAATCACTCTCTAGAGGCACGAAAGGACAAGGGTTTTGGACCTGCATGCTTTGCCTAAATTTTAGACACCCTCTCGAGTTGAACAACGCCATCACAGAACTTAGGCTGAGAAGAAAATCCTCAATTTCACTTCCAACTCCAAAAACTCCTTCAGTCCTTTCTTGGGCTCCAACTCTCACTCGTTTAGCCCGAACTTGACTCAAAACACTGGATTCAATTGAGGACAACCAAAATAAACCAAAACCACCGAATTGAGTAATACACGACCATGGCAGATACAACTCACTCAAAATTTCAAGTATTTGTCTTTTGTTTTCAAATCCTTTTCTCCAAGCCACTAAGGGCGTTCTACCAATCCTTACCTATCTCGAAAACCTTCAACGCAATTCGAAAATTGCCTATCAAACCATACAACACCAACCTCTAAGGAGTTACATACTCTACCTGAACATATGAGGATGAAAACAATCAAAACAAGGACACCCCGCGCAAAGCCCCAAATCCCAACCTCAACTTGAAAAACTAGAACTCAAAATGAAACTGATGTTCTGGAACTGAACACTCCTTAAGCTTCTGAAAACTTGACTCACACTCCTCGGACCAAACAAAGGGAACATCCTAGTGAGTCAAATGGATCAATGATGTTGCAATGGTGGAGAAACCCTAGATGAATCGTCTATAATACCCAGCCAATCCAACAAAATTTCGAATCTCTATAACAGATATGGGCCTAGCCCAACCACGAATAGCCTCAATATTCATCGAATTTACCCTAATACCCTCTCTGGATACCACGTGTCCTAGAAATTTCACAAAATTTAACCAAAACTCGCCCTTTGAGAATTTAGCATAAAGTTGTTAGTCTCTCAAGGTCTGGAGGACAAACCTCAAGTGCTGCGCGTGCTCCTCCCTACTCCACGAGTATACCAATATATCATCGATGAATTCAATCATGAAGCAGTCAAGATAAGTCCTGAACGCTCGAGTCATAAGGTCCATAAAAGCTGTGGGGAAATTGGTAAGCCCAAAAGATATCACAAGGAACTCGTAGTGGCCATAGCGAGTCTGAAAAGCAGTTTTAGGAATGTCGGCTTCTCTAATCCGCAACTGGTGGTAGCCAGACCTCAAGTCAATATTAGAAAACACGGTCGCACCCTGAAACTAGTCGAATAGAACATTGAAACGAGGCATGGGGTAACGGTTTTTCATCGTCACCTTGTTCAGCTGCCTATAATCAACACACATCTGTATAGTCCCATCCTTCTTCTTAACAAATAGGACGGGTGCACCCTACGGCGACACACTCGGGCGAATAAATCTCTTACCTAAAAGATCCTCAAGCTGCACACTGAGCTTCTTGAGCTCTGCGGGGACCATACGGTAAGGTGGTATAGAAATAGGCTTAGTGCCCGGCTTCCAAATCTATGGCAAAGACAATATCTCTCTCTGGGGGTAGACCAGGTAGGTCAGTAGGGAAGACATCAGTATACTCCCTAACCACAGGAACTGAATCAATAGTAGGGGCCTTGCTGGACACATCACGGACATAAGCTAAGTATGCTAAGCACCCGGATACAACTAGCTGTCGGGCCCGCATAAAGGATATGATCCCAGTCGGTGAGCGACTATAAACACCCTGCCACAAGATCGGGGGAATACCAGGCATGGCTAATGTAACAGTCTTGGCATAACAGTCCAAAACCGCATGATGAGGGGATAGCCAATCCATGCCCAGAATAACATCGAAGTCCAGCATATCAAGTAAAATAAGATCTGCCCGAGTCTCATGCCCCTGAATAGTCACCACAAAGGATCTACAAACCTGATCCACTACTAAAGAATCCCCTACCGGGGTCAAAACATGTAAAGGGAACTCAAGTGACTCATAAGGAATACCCAAACGTGGAGCAAAATATATAGACACATAGGAATACATGGAAACTGGATCAAATAACGCAGAAGCAGTCTGCTGACTAATAAGGATAGTACCTGTGATAACATCATCTGATGCCTCAGCCTCTGCCCTCGCCGGAGCAGCATAGAAGTAGCCCTATCGGCCTCCCCCACGAACATTCGCCCTACCACCTGACCTGCCTCCCCGGGAACCTCCTCGAACACCCTGCTGACCATTGCCGCGGCCGTGGCCTTGATCTATACCTCCCTGTAGAGGTGGTGCTACTACCAATGGTCTAGCCCGGCTGGGACATTCCCTAGCCCAGTACTCCAGTGAGCCACAATCGAAGCATCCTAAAGCTGAGCGACCTTTGATAACTCATCCGCGGTAGGAAGAAAGCAGACCTGATTCCCTCGAGCTCTGCCCTGCAGTGGAACCCCCCGAACGGGGCTGACTACCCTCAACTGCTGGCAGGGCGGCCTGAATCGGCCGGCTGGACTGACCCTACTGGTACCTATCCTGCTAGAATAGCTGGCGGGGCCTGTCATAATTATCATGGCCCCTAGATTGGGACCCATTGTAGCTACCATGATGCCTGGGTCTCTTATCGCTTCCCCCTTGGACCTGACGATGAATAATATCGATCTTGCGGGCATGATCCACCATATCCAGAAAAGAGCAACCCACAGAAACCAAGTGCTCAGTCCCCACCCTCAGGTAAGGTCTCAATCCGCGCAGAAAAACATCATACCCGCTCCTCCTCAGTGGGTAGAATCATAGTGACATATTGGGAAAGCTGATAAAATATGGCCTCGTACTCCATAATTATCATGTGACCCTTCTCCAACCGAGTAAAGTGATCCGAAAGTTGGTCCCTACCACTCCTAGGGATGTATAGAGACAGGAAAGCCTCTGAGAACTGGGCCCATGTCAATAGTGGTGACCCAGCTAGCCTGGACTGCAAATAAGAGCGCCACCACTGTCTAGCTGCCCCTCTGAACTGGTGAGCAGTGAAGTCGGCGCCTCTGGACTCCACAAGACCTAAGGAATGGAGTTGCTCCTGACAGGTAGTCAAGAACGCTATGGCATCCTCGCCAATAGCTCTAGAAAATATCGGGGGTGACAGCCTTCTAAATACCCCTAACATCTTCTGATCTTGTAATGACATCACACCCTCCAAAACTATTGGCGGGGGTGCAACAACTAGTGGAGGTGACTGAACCTCGGGTGCTGACTAGGTAGACGGATCCCGCGGTGCCGGTATGCATGTTACTGGGGTCGAGGCCTGTGGTACAACCCCTATAGCTGTGAGGAGATGCACAATCGCTGCCTGCAGTGCTGGGGTCATAACTGGTGCAGCTGGGGGCTGTGCTGGTGGTGGTGGTCCCTCTGGCTGAGTAGGAATAGGAGCGTCCTGATGCTCCTCTACTAGCTTCGGCTCTATCTCCGGGTCGGAAGCTAGTGTTGCTCCCCTACCTACTCTACGGGGCTGGCCTCAAGGCCTACCCGGAACTGGTGGGTCATCATCTCCAATAGTATCGCGTGTATGAACCATTCCGATGAAAGAACGAAATAAATGAGAATTCAGGAAACCAATAAGACACAAGAATGCACGAAATGAAGCAACATAGAGATCGTTCCTAATGACATCCTGTAGCCTCTCGAAGATAAGTTACGGACGTCTCCGCACCCATCCGCGAGACTCTATTAGATGTTAGCTCTGTACAAGTGAGACCAACGAACCTGGGGCTCTGATACCAACTTGTCACAACCCAATTTTGTAAGTCATGATGGCACCTACTATAACCCTCTAGTAGGTAAGACAACCCGTCAACCCGAAACTTCAAGTAATGTGTTTGAAGGCTAAAACTATATAAGAGCATTGAATTATAAAAGTAAACAGAATGAATAAGCGGAAGTAAACCAAAACATGTTTTAAATAACTAAAGATCCCTCCCAGAACCTGGAAGTCACAAGTACAGAGCTGCTACAAAATAAAATATGAGTACAAGTCCCGAAAGTGGACCAAAAAAATATAAAACAACTGGCTAGTATCAGAAGGCAAAAGACGGGCCATCCATGCTGAAGGAGACAAGAATGATCTAAAAACGTCAAGTTATCACCCTAGTCTCCGAATCTGACTGCAACAAGCTCGATCTATTCGTGACAGTAGCTGGTGCTCGGTCCTGCATTACGAAAGTAGATGCAGAGTGTAGTATGAGTACCAAGACAACCGGTACCCAGTAGGCATCATAGGCCGACTGAGCAGAAAAGGTGAAAACAATATGAAAAAGAGGAATAAGCCTAAATAGGAATCAACATAAGCATCTAAAGTGAAAAGAGTACTATCTACGAGAGCTACAGCTAACTACACCCAACTGGGCCCCCATAAGCCCAGCCGGGACACTGGTACGCAAGTTAAATAAAAACCCGAACGAACCCCCATAAGTTCGCTGAGTACACAGAATAGCTACAACTACCAAGGCTAGGAACCAAGAATATGCGATGTCAGGAACCGAAGTACTGTATCATTTCCAAAACCCAGAATATCCAAGAGTCAATCGATCTAGGGGTGACTTAGGGGTCGAGGCCGGGACTGGGTACCCAGATGCTTGCCATAATACATAAGTGCGGTCGAGGCCGGGACTGGGTACTCGGATGCTCGCCGTAACACATCGATATGATCAAGGCCAGGACTGGATACCAAGATGCTCGTCATACTAGCAAGTCGGCAGAGGCCGGGGCTGGGTACCCGGATGCTCCCCGATAATTCAGAATGGAGGCCGGGACTGGGTACCCGGATGCTCGCCGTAACACATCGATATGATCGAGGCCAGGACTGGATACCAAGATGCTCGTCATACTAGCAAGTCGGCGAAGGCCGGGGCTGGGTACCCGGATGCTCCCCGATAATTCAGTATGGAGGCCGGGACTGGGTACCCAGATGCTCGCCATAACACATCGATATGATCGAGGCCAGGACTGGATACCAAGATGCTCGTCATACTAGCAAGTCGGCGAAGGCCGGGTACCCGGATGCTCCCCAATAATTCAAAATAGAGGCCGAGACTGGGTACCCGGATGCTCACAGATATTTTATCCTATGGTGCCGAATATTCTCCTTTCCAACTAAACAATAATAGTACCGAGAATCTCCATCCCGATGAGTCAACCCATATGCCGCCAAAACTGAAACCGGAGACCAAGTCAATGATCACGAAATCTAGTGTTGCCGACGCATCACGAAATTCATAATTATATCGAGTTATGGATGATGGTATTTTTAAGAGCAAGAGTAACGCCTAGCTAAGGCCAAACTGTCAGGCACTAGCCCGCTACACCATTCTACAAGGATCTAAGTCTACCGGAGCGACGCCGGGACATCTAAAGCAAGTTTACATCCTATACTAAGGCCAACATACCCCACCGTATCAACAACATGCTCATTCAACTCTACTTATAATACTAACAAATAACGACAAGATACACATGCTTCTAAATATCCGAAAACCCGATAATAAGCCTAAAGCATGATTTCTAACACCTAAGATATACAATCAAACTACCCAACCCAAATTCCAACTATTTCAACATGCTTTCACACATTTCGGCTCAATCTAAAGAAAGGTAAACCGTAGCCTACCTGTAGGACAAACACGCGAGCGTCAAATCACTGTGCTGGAGCTTTTCCCTTTCGGACGACCTCGGAACGCTGCCAAACTGTCAAAAATAGAACCACAACGTCGATACGGTCGTTTAGACACTAATTTCATAATTTTTGGAAATGAACCAATTTTTGGGTCGAAAATGGGAATTGTGGGACCCACATACGAAATTTCGGATTTGACCCCCAAAACAGGTTCTAAACGTCACCCCAAGCTCAAAAATCAGATTTATAATACAATTCGGGGTGGGAAATTACGCAAGACAATCAAACAACCAAAACTCATAAATTCGGACTAAAGGACCAAAAATGGCAGCATCAAAATCAGTAGATTCTGGAAATACGAGACTGTTTCAACCCAAACAAATTGCACTATGATGATCCTTGCGAAAACCCCCACAATCTAGCCTCAAGAATCACTCAAAGCGAAGTTATATTGACCAAGATACACTCTTTCAAAATTCAATAAAATTTCATTCCGAAAATCACTAAATCTGCAGCTAAAAATCAATTTATTACCTCGAACGACGTGCCAAAAACAGATTCTGAAACTTCCACGATGTTCTCCTTAAATTTCCACGCAAGATAGCCTCTGGAATCACCCAAATCGGATTTATATTGGTCAAGAAATAACTTGTCAAAGTTCTTCAAAAATCCATTCCGAAAATGGACACTGCTGCAAATAATATCACGATATTTACCTGAATAGAATGCTCCAAATCAGTTTTCAATCTCTCCAATGCCTTCTCCACGAAAAACCTCACAATTTTGCCTTTTGAATCACCCAATTTGGAGCTCTAGAACTCAAGAAATGAGGGTTGAAAGTTGAGGAGAAAAATCTGAAAATCTGGTGCAAAATCTGCACTATTGCACCAGATTTTTCTGGTTTTCCATTATTTAAAGTCTCCGAATGGACCCTCGGAATTCGTTCGGAATCCGATAAAAATAAACCAGATATGCTACCCTACTAAATTCGATATTTCGGACTCAATGGCGCATTCAGAATTCTCATACGAGGTTATTATAATAAAAAGTGGGTCCCACATCCAAGAGTCATTTTAAGTCATATTTCACAGCGGGCCTCGATATTAGTTCGGAAGTCTCAAAAAGAGAACGAAGGGTCATTATAGACTAAAATCAACATTACGGAACTAACCGCGCTGTCAGAATTTTTATTCGAGCGCATTTTCTAAGAATGTTGACCAAAGTCAACTATAGGCTAAGTTTCAAAGTCAAAAGCGCCAAATAGCCCCAAACTCGTATCGATTGACTCGATAGTTATTCCAACAATGCTACTAGCCTAATTTGGTCATTCCGGAGCTGATGGAACCATCAGAATTTGAATTCGAGATTTCGTTAGCCCAAAACTCAAAAAGTCGCAACTAAACTAATTTAGGCCTTTAAAATACCAAAATAGACTCGGGACCTCTAAAAATTCAACCAACACTTCTTCTAGACCAAAAACCATCTCCTGAATCCAACGGAGTTGTCGGAATTCCATTCCGAGCATCGAAACTCCAAAAGTTGACCAAAGTCAAACCTTGACTTAAAATTCCTCAAATTCTCAACTCAAGGCCTCAAATCTTCGTTACAGCTCCAAAACTGATTCCGTAAAGTCTCCTAACCCAATTTTGACATTTCAGAGCTGCTGGAATCGACGGAATTACGTTCCGAGATTTGTAGCTCCGATTGACCCCAAATACCACTTTTTAACACTTAAAGCTTATGAAACTCAAAATTTCCAAGGACTTAACTTTTCATAGGATTTTCTAAAAATCAACACCCGATAACAATTAGAAATGACTCGGGGCATCTAAAGGGAGGGGTAAAATGGTCATTTTACAAAAATTCTAAAAATGACCTTGAGGGTCATTACAAGAACATGATCAAAATCTTTTCATGCCTTCATATAAGGACCTTTGATAAATCAACAATTTAATGCATTTAAAAGCCAATATAAGTTAATATAAAATAGGTAATTAAACTTCAAATATTTAATAATCTATGTATTTAGAATCATGATATGAAAAACTCATAAAGTTTCATGCTTGAAATAAATAGAAAACTTTGATAATTCATTTGGACTTCATGAAAGAAAGGATCCATGAATCAAAAAAATTTAGAGGGTGTTACATTTATATATTGGCCTTTCCACCTAGCTTATCGGTTGTGCATAATGTGTTTCATGTTTTCATGCTTCGAAAGTATGTTCCGGATGAGTCTCATGTGTTGTCACTCGATTCAGTGGCGTTGGGTCCAGACTTAACATTTGAGGAGGAGCCTATAGCTATTCTAGATAGGCAGGTTTGTAAGCTTAGAACCAAGAAGATAGCTTCAGTGAAAGTATAATGGAAGCACCATTCAATCGGAGAGGTGACTTGGAAGACAGAGGCTGATATACGTGCTAGATATCCCCAGATTTTCAAAGCTTCAGGTACTTTCTTTTACTTTATGTTCGAGGACGAACATGGTTTTTAGTGGTGGATAATGTAATGACCCGTTAGGTAATTTTGAGAACGAGTCCTCCTCCTTTCATATAAGATCCTTTTCATATATTTAAGTTGAAAATTTTGGACCTTTCGGTAACTTTGGTTAATTATTTTAGGAATAATTTTAGAGAATTAATTTAATTTGTGTGCTAAAATGATAATTTAGTTAACATATTATACCACTTGTTCCATAACTATTAAAAATAAGTTAATAGAGTTGGTCACTTTTGATTCTTAATTAATTAAGAAAAGAAAGAAAAGGGAGAATAGGCGATATCCGTACCCGCACGGAATCACGAAGACCATCAATTGCTTCAGGTATATACCTTTAATTATGTATCAGTGAAGGGTTGTGAAAGAAAGGGAAGAAGATAATTGTTTTATAGTATTAAATTGTGTGTTTTGGAAGGACATTGGGATTTGCAAACCTTGAGTATTAATATTGTTTTCGATGGTCAAGAATTAGGCCAAATTGGCACCAAATTGTCTAAGAAATTTAGAGGTAATGATGGCATAATGATTAGACATTATTGAATAGGAAAAAAATAAAACATTGTTGACCTATAATTTTCTATACTGCTAGGTTCTTAAAAGTTTATACCTTTTTTTATTATTCTTTTTTTTCTTTTTTTTTCTTCTTCCATAGTTAAAGTTGCTGGTCATTCCTTTTGCTTCTATTTCAGTTTTATTCTCCTTATGATTATGAGATTATGATTGGAGTTAACACGGTAGCATATGAAATCAAATTTCAGGTGTATTGTATTATATGAATATCATTAGATTTATTATAATTTGAGAAATTGAAACCTAACCCTAGTCTTGAAATTCAGAAAATATGGGAGTTGACATGTTAAGTGGCATCAAGATTAGGAAGTGTTTATAGATTTGCGTGAATTTTTGGGTCTAGAATGGACATAGGGTAATATGGGTGTTGTTAGTTTCGATAATCTTATTGTGATTATTTATTTGACTAGATTACATTGATTTGGAGGCCCAACAAAAAGGAAAGGCTCAAGTCTCGGAGTGATTGCTTGATTAATTAAGGCAAGTGAATTTCTAAACCTCAGTTTAAGCTTATAGATGCTTGTATTTTCATGTTATATGTACTGGGGAGTAATGAGAATTAGATTGGGTTATTGACTGTTTGATTGGCCTTAAAGATGGAGATGAGGGGTATAAAATGATAATTTAATGACATATATTGGTGGAATTGATATGTTGTCATTATGGGTTTATTTTGGACATGCGAAATTATTATGTTGATGCGAGATAGGAAAAATTATTATTGTTGTCATGTTATTATCGTAAATTATATGAATATGAAATGATTGCATTAGTTCTCACATATTGTGTTGAGACTGAAAATGATATAAAACAAAAGGGGTCAGACCACACGCTCCGTGGCAAGTATTATGAAATAAAAGGGGTCAGGCCACATGCTCCATGGCAAGATATATATGTTGAGGGGATGGGACACATGTTCCGTAGTAGGTTACATGGACAGAAATGTCCCATATGGGTTCCGGACTGTAATTCAGTGGATGTGTACCGATAGGACAGACATACATCATTTCATTTCATTGCATTGCACCTTTCTGATATTTTTGAATTTGTGTTTACCCCTATATTGCTATGTATATGTTGACTTAAACTTGATATGATTCATTGATGAGATTATTGATGAGTATTCGTGGACTATATTACTGTTGTTATTGTACAAGTGTAGAGTTGGGCTGGTTTTATGCAGGTTGTAGTTAAGGATGTTTGGTTGGGAGGACAGGAGTACTTGTATCTATTAAGTTTGACTTAGTTTTAGTTATCCACTTGCTGAGTATCGTGTTATTTGGTACTCACCCCTTGCTTCCACACTTGGGTAGGTTGTGAGCCTGGACCTGCTTGATCTTCTAGCATTTTCTACCATTTCCGAGGCTATCATTCCGAGTATTGAGGTAGCTGTTACATCCATATAGCGGACACCTCTTACTTTTTTAATATGTTTTGGTCCTATTCTAGAGACAAAGACATTATGACTGTATTTTGTTTCATATTTTGGAAATGTATTAGTGGCTTGTACACATGACAACCAATCTTGGGAGAGTTTGAGTTTGTTTTACTTATTTTTGGTTAAGTTAAATGTGGATTTATTTCTTTTTCTTCTGCATCTATTTTCCATTGGGTATTAGGCTGACTTGTCTCGGTGGGCTGAGATGAGTATCATCATACCCGAATTCGGGTCGTGACATTTTCTTACCAGGGAATATCTAAACTAACTATTTTCATATTCAGGATGCACCCAAATTGGTCTGGATCCTCTAATAGAGGAAGAGCCTGAGGTAACCAAAACAAATTTCAATCTTTGGGCCAAATTCCAAGCCCAAATAGATTAATCAGAGCAATTTCCACTCTAGGAGCGTCGTTATCAACAGCTGGTAATGCTAATATTCGACCCTCTTATGAAGATTATAAAAATTATCTGAATTTTATCAATGCTAGCAATGCTGGAACTACTGGGGTAACAATGTTACCATTCAACCCACCTTTGTTGAGGATGTTACTGAAGAAGATTCCTTTGCCTCAATTATTGGCAAACCAAACAAAGAGATTTTTGATACAAACTCCAAAAAGGAAATGATTTTATACATAGAACCCAAAGATTTGCTATGGAAAACCAATCCATGGGTTGTTATGAAAAGATATTTAAGTAACGTATTATTTCCAATGCAAACGTATAAAACTAGATTACATTTTGAGATGATTTTAACATATATAGGGTCAGTGGAAATTATCCACAATAATACTGTAGGCCCTAATAAATCTTATTTTACTTACTCCAAGATTATTATCAAAAGACTGATTTTACCAGAAGAATGGGGTTTAAGTACCCTTAAAGATTCCCAATACTCACATCCCATAACAAAAACAAGTGTTAATTTTAATTATTGAGATTATGTGGAAGCATTTGCTAAAACTCTTTACTATGAGAATGATGACCATAAACACTTATGGTTCATCAAAATTTATCCCCAGATTTTCAGAAGTACTACTATACCTACCTGGTTTGTAAAATGGTGGTCTTTTTTTGGACCCTCTAACACAATTCTACCTTTATTATTTTTAGACCAATTTACCCTTTGGCTTGAATCCACTCCCAAGATTTTGGAATTAGAAAAAGAAGATACATTATGTCCAGGAACCCCTTTGATAAATTTTTTCATGGAATTGTCTATCCCTTGGATCTTCAAATGGACTATTGAAGTTACTTCTGATTCCGATGGTGTACCTTGCCTTTGCAGATTATTTCATACAAAATTCTGGTTTAAATTGATCCAAAAGACCAAACTGGCAAGATTTATGGACAAGATTTATTAAAACAAATTGGAGAAGCCATTATTAAATACGGACGATTTGAAAAAATTAAAATTCCAGAAGAAGAGAGTCATTTTGCTAAGGTTACCAGAAAATTACAGATTAAAAAGGGTGGTTTATTAACCCAAGAAGAACTTATTGCAGCATATATGAAACAAGTAAAAAGGGACATTCAGACCCAATTTGGTAGTAGCGATGATGATTCTATGTCAGATAATTCTGACGAAGACAATATTTTTAATGATGCCTAGAGCATACACAACACAGCTGTTACAACCCAAAAATTGAGGTCATGATGACACACATCTCAAAACCCAATTTGATATGTAACCCTAAAAATAAAAATCATACAAGACTCCCAAAGGGGAAAGTGATGCCACAATTTAAATAAAAAGAAAAATAATAAAAAAAATTATTGCAAAACCTGGTGTCATAAGTATAAAGAGCATCTAATACAAGGTTCGAATCTAAAGATACAACATAAGTCTCTGAATGATACAAAAGACTAAAAAATAAAGATAGACTAGTGATAATCCGAATTTCGGGACCTCACCACAAATCTGAGAATACACAATCCACTAGAATATCAACTGCCACATGAGGTACCTCGACTAGTAGTTGCATCAAAAAGGGATACAGAAATCGGAGTGAGCACAATTCATATGTACTCAATAGGTTTTAGCTGACTCAGTATAAGGAATTAATCAAACCTATGAAATAAACTAAGAAACGCTTCCACCTGTATACAAAAAAGTCTCACTTTGGCATCGGTGCCGCCAGTTTATATATATATAGTGGCGTGAGTAAAGTAAACCTATAATAACAGCTCATAATCATAATTAATCAGATAATATAAGCAGCACAAATATCAATGCAATGCAATATGATAATGCAATGATGTGGTGGTACGATGGAATCAAAACTGTCACACAGCCTGTCGTATACACTTGCCGAGCTGTGCTACCAAAGAGGAACCATGGGGGTCTCGCAGACCATATACCCCAATCACAATATCTCATTATCCTTGCCACCTTCTCATGGTCAAAGGATCACAATGCATCCACTACCCTGCGAAAACTGCTTCGATCAGGTACTCAAGATACAAAGGTTGGGATCACAATGTATCCACTACCCTGCCGAAAAACTGCCTCGGTTAGGGACTCAAGATACAAAGGTTTAAATATGTTTCATTTTCTTTCTCAAAAAGAATTTCCATATTTCTCAACTTCCCATGTTTCATGATATGATGAATGAGGATGAATGCATCAAAATACGCATGGCATGGAAGCAATTTGAGAAGAGATTTTTGAGGAAAAGTGTTAGGTAAGTGATTTTTGACCTAAAAACTTCCTTTTTCATTAAGTATCTGATGATTTTAACTCTTAAATTTTAGTCTCAAACCCTAAAAATCTTTGTTTCTTCCCTAATTCGAATTTAAGGAAAATGGTGAATAAAATATTGAAATGAGAAGAAAGGGGCATTTTCTGCCCAAAAAGTTACTATTCACGCGTGTTACTATTCACACATGTTACTTTTCACGCATGTTGACATGGTCAACTTATACCACCACCCTTCAAAACATGTTTTTGACCCTCAAAACTCATTCGTAACTGTATAAGTATGAACCGATAGTGCAAATTGATCAAATAACACATGGGGGCACTAAAAAATAGGGGTAAAATGATAATTTCACATAAATTTTTAAAAATGACCCTCAAGGTCATTACAATAGCCTCAAGTGAGATTCCTGAAATGATAAAAAAGGCTGCGGAAGAAATTTTGCAATTCAAAGCAAAAAAGAAGATTTAATCAGACTACACAGAAAGCGACAGGCCGACCAACAACAGATTTTGATGGCCAACCCAATAGATTTTACTGTATCAACAGTAATTTTATTGTTGAAATGTTGAAAAAATGGCATTACTGTACAAATTTTACTATTTGGCACTGTGCAATCACTGTTTAAGCACTGTAGCCTTTTTGACTTTTTGGTTTTCATTGTGCACTTTTGGTTTATAAAAGGAATGAATTCAAAATTCATTTCCAAGTTTTTCCAACCCTTGTTCCTCTTCCTTCTCTCTACTTTCTCTCTCTACTCCTCACTATTGTAACATAGTTTATAATACTGATATATAATAAATAAAGAAGTGAAGTTTGAAGAACAACCCAGGAGACTAGTGGTGTCCAGGTACTTTTCTTCTTTCTTTTGTTTATTTAATTTTGTATAACTTAGACCCATGATGGGCTAAGTATTTAAGTGTTAAATAATAACTAATATACATTGTTAGAATATACTATGGTTATGACTCTAAAATTAGAGCTTTTCTTTTAATGGGTTAAGAAACTTTTCTTTAATGGGTTAAGATTTTAGTCAAGTTTGACTTAAAAGAATTTTATAGTAAACTAAGCTTAAACCATGACATTGGTAAGCCCTAAAAGGGGTATTCCTGACATGGTTAGTGATGAATTAATCGGGTTAAAAACTTTATAATTTCATTGGTAAGTCCTGTATGGCTGATGATATCGCCTAGGGATATTTCCGATTGGGTTTTGGACAATTAATTCGTGGTTTACATAAAATATATTTAACTCTGTAAAATTTCCAGACTGAGTAAAAATATACCAATAACCCCTAAAGGATTGTTTCTAAAGTATATTGGCTGGAAACCAGAACTGTCAACCGAAAGAGTCTTTCGGATGACTCATAGGTCTGGTGTAACAATGTCATGTACAAAAACCCCAAAAGGTCCTATCTCAACACTTGGTATCAGAGCAATGACATGTTCTAATAATTTATGTAAAATTATTATTTAACACTTTTTGTTTTAACTGTTTATTATGGATTGGTTTAAAAAACCAAAAATAATTAAAAATATGTTAAAGAAACAGATTAATTAACCCGTAAATCAACATTTATTTAACAATTGGACGATTCCAAAAGTAGATGTGCAGACGATTTACAAATTTGGTACTTTTGAGAAATATGCTGGTAGAACTACTCTTAAAACTACCGAATTAAGTTTTACAATAGAAAAAGAAAGTGATATTTTTCATTTATTTACTAAGGATGATATTGATTACTATAAACATAAAAATTTTAATTATTTGCACATTGATTTAGTGCAAGTTGCTTTTAAACCTTTGACTTTAAAAGGTTTACCTGAATCTTTTATTGCTGCTTTAAGAGATGGTAGAAATTTAAATTGGTACAATTTAGTCAAGTTTAGCCTATGGTGCCGTATATTTTAATGCTTATCCGAATTTAAATATTACATTAAGTGATGTGAATGTTTTATAGTCTTTAATTTTAAATGTAAAAATTAATGGTTATAATTATTTACCTGGTACTTAAGTTATTTGTATTTATACAAGAATTGTTTACAGACCTTTATATACTTTATCTCCTAAATGTTGAATTGCTGACCAAAATAATGACACTGTTTTATTTGAAAATAATTTTTCTAAATCTAAAATTATCACCCGTAGACTAATAAAATGGGAAGAAATTAATTTTCTTGAGGAATGGATTATTGAGGAGGTTGTTGTCCCTTAAAATATTACTTGTGAAGAAATTTCTAAAATTTCACAGACTTCTGATAGAACTGTTAAACTTCGATTTAAGAATGCTAATATTCCTAGAATTACTAGTTCTTCGTCTAGATTAACTAGATCTATTTCTTCATATATTTCTCCTGCTAATTATTTGTTAGACATGCTTTCTAGAGCATCTACTTCTCAGATTAGAGAAACTATTCCCAGAGATTTGATCATATTATTATTGATAATAAAAAAATTGCTAGGGGAGAAGATCATTTAAGTGATCCTACAGATTCTGAAATAAATTTTCCAAATGGTTTAGATGGATAGTACAACTATTAATTTTAGTCCGGGTTCACCGACAAGAAAACAAATATCTGCTGAACTGTTTTGCCCCCAATGGGAACCTTTCAGGACATGTTTTTTTTCATCATTTTCCCAAAAGAAAAGAAATATTTTCAAGAGGATTTTTATGCTGATTTAGCAAAAGAAAATGTTATATTATCATTTGTGCCTTGATTTATGATTAAATATGTAGGCCAATATTTATCTGTTATTAAACATGAGTATCGTTTATCTTCTGGTGATATAGTGATTTTTTCTTTGCCTCCTATGCAATGTTTTGAAATTTATAAAGATGCTAAAACAATAAATTTTACTGCTTTTGCCAAATTATTTGAAAATAAAGGTACTCTATTAAATTGTGAGCATGTTAATTTAATTTTAAAATAACAAAATTATGCTAATTATTATTTAAGCATTTTGGGTGAACATGTTATGTCTTTACATAAGCATCTTGATAATGTTTTAAAACAAATTAAGATTTTACATGAGAAAATTGATTTTTTTACAAAAAAGAGTAAGGAAAAAGTTTAACAAAAAATTGTTAAGAATACTTTACAACTTCCTCCTGAAGTATAGAATTTTAAAACTGATTCTTCTGATGATATTGAACAAATGTTAAGTGATAAATTGAAAAGTCTAGATTTATCGTCTCATGCTACGAATTTAGATTTGCAGCCTCAACCTATTTTATCTGCAAAAGAAAAAGATTTTATTAATCAACAAGCAAGACATGATTTTTCTGTGAGTAGAATTAATACTAAATAAGCTGATAAGCCTATTTAACGTATGTATTATTATAATAGACCAACTCCTGTTGATGTTTTAAATGAAGAACGTGAACATGTTTTTAACAATAGTTATAATAGTCGTGAAATTTATGAAAGGAATATTGATGGTTTTAATGACAAACAGATTTTTACTACTGTGCATAGAATGTTAATGTATAGCACGATTTGCAAAGTAAATAAACATATTGATAAAGATATTGCTTCTATGATTATTGATGGTTTTACTGGTCAATTAAAAAGCTGGTGGGACAATTTTTTAAATTAAGATCACAGAGATACGATTATGAATACCATGACTATGCATATTCTAGCTGGTCAGTTAGCTTATGAGACTACGGATGTTAGTACTTCTGAAGGCCAACTATGGTCTAATGTTGTTTATACTTTAGTCACTACTATGGTAGAATATTTTTGTGGTAGATGGACTGATGAAGCTGAAACGATTAGAACTACTTAACAGAATTTACGTTGTATACAATTATCTGATTTTAGATGGTATAAATATGTTTTTTTGAGTAGAGTTATGAAATTGCATGATTGTAGTCAGGAACATTGGAAGTCCAAATTTATTGATGGATTACCTTATATTTTTGCTGAACGAATTAAAAAAACTCTTCGTGGTAATGAAACTAAGATTCCTTATGAAAAACTTACTTATGGTAAGATTATTAGTGTTTGTACTCAAGAAGGTTTAAATGTTTGTAATGGTATTAAAATGAATTATAACATTAAGAAAAATAGATTAAATGAAAAACAACATTTGGGTGAATTTTGTGACCAACTTGCTATTGATATGCCTATTACATCAAGAAAAAAGAAATCCTTCTATTACAAAATTTTACAGAAAACCTCACAAAATTAAGCATCGAGATTTATCTAAATTAGACCTTAAAGAATTTCCGAAAAAATATAGGAAAATGTATAAAAGAAAAGTTGGAAAAAAGGATTATAAGAAGCATATTAAGTGTCATAAATGTGGTAGATTTGGTCATTATGAAAATGAGTGTAAAACTCAGGAAAAGATTAAACGATTGGATTTGGATGATAAATTGAAAGATTCTTTATGCAAAATTCTTTTAAATTTTGAATAGGATGATTCTTCTTCTGATAATGCTAAACCTAGTTATGATTCTTCATCTTCTTTTACTTCTATTGACAATCATGTACGGGTTTTATAAAATGAAGATTTATATTCAGATTCTGATAGATTTTTTTCTGATAATGAATGTGTACCCTACCAAAAGGGTTTGCCTTGTGAAAAAAATAATAATTTGTGTAATTTGCTTTCCAATTTTCAAGATCTGACTGTTTCTGTGACAAATGATGATAAAATATTTGATATTTTAAAAATTATTAAAGATAAGGATTTAAGAAACAAGATTTTTGACACTGTTTTTGATGAAGGTTCTAGTAGTAGTAAAATAGAAGAAAAATCTGTTGATATTATTCCTTCTAGATATTTTTATAAAACTACTCATTGTTTACGATCTGCTAATGGTAGTAAAATGAAATTATGTTATAAATTATCTGAAACATTTTTGTGTAATAATGGTGTTTGTGTACCACAAAGTTTTATGATTGTTAAAGAATTGCTTGTCCTATTATTTTAGGTGTGCCTTTTATGAATGCTACTTTTCCTTTACAATATTGGAATAATAGTAAATTAATTGGTACTTATAAAAATAAGGATTTTTAATTAAATTTTATCACTCGTCCTTTTACTAAGACTATTAATCAGATTATTGATAAATTAGTTTTAAAAGATTAACAAATAGATTTTATCAAACAAGAAATTGCTTCTATGATTATTGCTGGTTTTACTGGTAAATTAAAAGGCTGGTCGGATAGTTTTTTAAATCAAGAACAACGTACTACGATTATGAAAACCACTAGTATCCATTCTATAGCTGGTCAATTAGCTTATGAAACTGATGATGTTAGTACTTCCCAAACACAGTCTAATGTAGTTTATACTTTAGTTACTATAATGGTTGAACATTTTTGTGGTCGTTGGACTGATGAAGATGAAACTATCAGGACTACTTTACAGAATTTACGCTGTAGACAATTATATGATTTTAGATGATATAAAGATGTTTTTCTTAATAGAGTTATGGAATTGCATGATTGTAGTCATGAACATTGAAACTCAAAATTTATTGATGGATTGCATATGATGATGATAATAATAATAATAATAATAATAATAATAATAATAATAATAATAATAATAATAATAATAATAATAATAATAGTAATACTACTACTACTACTACTACTACTACTACTAATAATAATAATAATAATAATAATAATTATTATTATTATTATAGTAATAATAATAATAGTAGTAGTAGTAATAATAGTAATAATAATAATAATAATAATCTATCAATGCCATGATAGATGTTAAAGACGTAGAAGTCGATATTACCCAAAATATGTCCATGTCCTCATTAGATATTAATATTAGACAAGAAAACAGTGAAGATAAATTTAATAAAATAACTAACTCTTTAAGATGTGATAAAAATTTTAATAACATAGATATAGAATGAAAAGGCATTTCTCTTTTTGAGATATGAAAATAGATAATAACTATCTATGGGAGTTTAGAAAATATTTAAAGGATACCCATGACGGTAAAGAAAAATGCAAAATATTGTTACAATTGTTTACTTTTGAATGATAACAACGAAAACTTGAAAGATTCTATTATTAGAACAAAACAAATATTAGATGACTATGATACAGTCATAGAAGAACTAACTGATAACATAAAACTCATTCAACTGGAAATTAAAACTCATCCTTCTAGCATAGGATAATGAATAGATTACCCTCTTTTACAAAACTAAGATTAGATAACCATCTATAGTGGACCTTTCAGAAAAACTTAAAAGTTGCTAATATAAAAGACGAATCTTACAAAAAATATTTAAAAAGATTAGACCCTGATAAAATTGAATAGGTAAGAAGAGTACAAAATATAATACACACTAATGAAGATGATATAATAGGAGAACGAGATAATATAAAATTGCTTCAAAGCTATTATTTCAAAAAGCATCCAGCTTGTTTAGGATAGAATGGAAAATAAATCCAATTATAAATTACTTAATAAAGAAGATCCTCTAAAAATAGAACAAGATTTGTACGAAATACAAAAAATGATAATTTACTTTGGAAATTTAATAGTTAAAGAAATTCAAACTTTAAAAGATATACTAAATCAAAAAGAAATAAATATTGATAAAGAACCTATAAATAAAACCTTAGATATCATAGGATCCCATATTTCAAAAATAAAAATACCTGAAGGATACGAAGAAAATAATTTAAAATGGTAAGTTCCGACTCGGAAAATTCTGAACTAGATAATCTTATAATAAATATAAAAAAACCCAGTTAAAAAATGAAGGTGATATGATAAACTTAAAAATGAATACAGTCAAACTAGAAGAAGTAGATTTTAATCCTAATATTATTGAGCTCCCTACTCAGGCTTAAACCAGCCGAACAAGTTTTAATAGACCCACTAGGACTTATGCAGGTATAAATGTTGCATTAAGAACAAAAGATAGTCACACATCAGCAGGATCTATGAAAAGTGAAGCGATTAATCCGTTTGGAATATATCTAGATTTAGATTGTATTAATAATACAGAGGAAACTATAGATAAATGGGAAACTTCTTTAAGGATAGCAGTAACAGTAAATAAAATGGATTATGACACCACTAAATATTTTATAGAACGAAGTCTATTAAATAGTGTGCTAAGATTTTGGCAAAACTTCAATGATATCACTAGAAATGATATTTTTGGTACCGATGATAATATTGTTAATTTAATTACAAGAGCTACTAAAGCTATAAGATTAGAATTTGCCGGAGAAGGTAATATTTTAAAAGAGCCTGCAAGGATTAAGATATACGAAATTGCTTTATTACGATTATAATTATGTGATATGTGTGAAATAGATAAATATATTTGTGTCTTTCAAGATTATTATTACTATGTTTATAACAGAGTTAAAAATACAAAAATGTATTTACCGATGTTTTTCACTAAGATATCAGACCCTTGGGGTAAAAAGTTAATAGATACTTATAATTCCAGAATAGCCGATACTTTAGGAAAAAAAATAACTCATTTAAAAGATAAGCTTAGTACATGGTGTGCAGATGCCATATTAGCTAAAGCAACAAAAGGATTAAGAAAGAAAGTAAGTCTATGTTGTGATAATTCTAAAATGCCTATAATGATTGGATGTGAAAGTTCCTATTATTACAAAAAGATTAAAAGAAAATATAAGAAAAAGAAACTCTTTAAAAAAAATATTTTAAAAAGAGAAAGGTTAGATATTACAAAAAGAAAGGATATACACAATATCAAAAACCTTTTTACAAAAGGAATAATAAAAGAAAAAATCCAAAAGAATGCAAATGTTACTATTGCAAAGAGATAGGATACTATGCCAATAGATGCTCAAAGAAATTTGTTAATAATAACAAGAAAATAGAAATCGATGAAGATATCGAAGAAATGATAAATTTAGAAGAATTTATACAACTAAATAATTTTGAAGAAGTTGAATCAGACGATACAATATTTATATTAACTGATACGGAATATTATTCTTCGTCAGAAGAAGACAGTCAAAATGAATAATGAAATAAAAACTGATAGAACAAATTGGAGAATATAAATAAGATATTTTTATTAATAAAAGAAAATTAAAATAAATACAAAAAAAAAATTCTTTAACTAGCTATTCAGGAATTGATGTAAATATACTTGATAGATTTGGATTAAGAAAAAGACAACATCATTTATTTTATGGATTAAATATCCAAGAAAGAGTGTTAGAAGTTTCTATTACTTCTAATAAAATAATGATTCCTTTATTATCCAAAAAAGATATTCAAGATAAATTACAAAAAATAAAAACAAAAATTTAAAATACTCTAGGATGGATGCATATAGGAGGAATCGAGATAATAATAAAATCCACATTTAGAGAAGGATTAGATACCCCAATAGATTTTGCCATTATAGATAATATGATAATAAACAGAAAAGAAGCCTGCTTAGGAATACTACGAGGAAATTTACAATATGGAAAGATTTAATTTAATGTTTATCCTAAAATTTCATACCATCTTCTAGATAAAGACTTTGATAAAACTTTAAGCTTAATACAAGATTTCAAAAGAAAAGATTTCTTTCATAAATACAATAGACCCTATTCGTTAACATATGTAATCTCATATGCTATTTTTAATACACATCATTCTGATTGCTTTGCCATAAAAGAGATAATAGATTATCCCCATATATTTGAGGAAGTTAGTCAGATACAAATGCCTAATATTACACAGATACAAGAAATAAAAGATATGCCGTTAGATTTAGATTTACAATCTAAACCATTGTACAATCAACAAGATTCCACATCTCGATTATCCTTTGAGAAAACTCGAGTCATAAACCCTACAGTGATAATAAGAAGAACACAATCACGAAGAGTTAGACAACATATATTAGAAGCAAAAAATAATGAAATAAAAAATTATAAGATAAAAGAAGAATATTTTAATGGTATACAATTTATTCCCATCAACATCCTATTATATACAGGAGCTAGTGGAAATTACATTAGCCTTAGGCTATGTAACCATCTCCAATAATATAAACTAAAAGATAATCATCTTTATACTGATTTTAATGGAAAAAGATATGAAATAACAAACATGATAGAAACCATTTTAAAATTCAAAGATAACACTATACCTATAAGACTATTGGTTGAACCAGAAGAAAATAATAATATGTTAGAAATACTGCTAGGAACCACCTTCCAAGATAGTGTAAAACCATATGATATACTTAATCATGGTATCAAGATTACTTACGACGATAATATAATTTTCATATCAAAATGATAAGTCCATATAGTATCTATATACCTATAGGAATAACTTATAAAGATTACAAAGCAGAATATTTTGTTGCCTATATAGATAACAGATCGAAAATATATTGCTGTAGACCATAAGTATTCCCCAAAGAATACCATCAAAAATTACCCATTACTAAGGAAAAAGATATATCTAATAATATCGTAACAATGTCTAAAGGCATTGCTCAACCGATTATTCTACTAGGATATTTTCTAATAAAATATCCTCCATTTTATTTTTATAATACCGGAAAAGATGTTCTATTAGGAAACAACTTTTTAGAAATATTTCATACTGTTTTATATGATAGAGTTTTATTTCAAATAAAATTCAAAATACCTTGCCAACATATTATTGTGGTAAAATGATTTAAAACTGCTTACTCTAAAAGATTACATATTCACTTTAAACCCCACACAGCCCAGCGTGGTGATATAGGATATCAAGATAAACCGTTTTTCCAAAAAGTACTCCTTTACTTCAATACGATACGGATTGGGATAACCCTCAAACAATAAATAAATAAATAATCTAATAACTTGTTAGAATATCAAATAACTTTTCATAAATTAGAAGAAAGTTTAGACATGATTAAACAAAAGCTAGAACAATATTTTTCAGAAAATTCTTTAGAATTTTGGGATAAAGAATAAGATAGAAGCAAAATTAGAAATGAAAGATAAAGATAAAGTTATTAGAGTAAAACCAATGAGATACAACCCCGATGACCAAGAAGAATTACAAAAACAAATTAAGGAATTATTAAGTCTTAGAATAATAAGACCTAGTAACTGCCCTCACAATTCACCAACCTTCATGGTTAGAAACCAATCAGAGATAGTACGAAATAAACCAAGAATGATTATTAATTATAAAAAATTAAATGATAATACTATATTTAATGGATATTTCTTACCTCATAAAGAAAGTCTAATTAATAAAACTATTAACAAAAAGATATTTTCTAAATTTGATTGTAAAAGCGTATTTTGGCAGATAAAAATGAATAAAGATAGTATTCATTATACTGCATTTTCTACCCCTCAAGGGCAATATGAATGGTTAGTCATGCCATTTGGATTAAAAACGCCCACAGATATTTCAAAGAAAAATGGATAATATCTTTAAAGATTATGACTATATATTTATTTACGTTGATGATATTTTAGTTTTATCCGATAGTCTCAAAGAACACTTAATACACTTAAATAAATTTACTAACTTATGCTTAGAAAATGGATTAGCACTTTCTAAAAAGAAAGCAAGCTTATTAAAAATGAGATAAATTTTTTAGGAATGATAATTGATGAAAATGACATAAAATTATAAAGCCATATCGTCGAAAAGATATCTATTTTCACAGATAAATTAGTCGATAAAAAGCAAGTACAAAACTTTTTAGAAATAATTAACTATGCTTCGGATTATATCCAGAATTTGGCTGAACTAAGAAGGCCATTTTAGAAATTATTAAAAAAGGATAAGAGCTTTGAATTTAATGAAGTCTTAATAAAAAAGTAAAAGATATTAAATCTATTTGTAAAAACTTACCAAAATTACAATTACCAAAAGATAGTGATGATTTATTTTTATAAACAGATGATTTGGAACAGTGCTGGAGCGGAGTATTAAAAAAGATAGATTATGATCTTAATAAAAATAAGATAGGAGAAAGTCTATGTAGATATTATTCCAGAACCTTTTCAGATACACAAACTAGATATCATATTAATGAAAAAGATTTGTTAGCCGAGTAAAAAGTTATAAAAAATTATATTACTTCTTACTATCAAAACGATTTACTCTTAGAACTGATAATACTCAAGTAAAAGATTTTGTTCATGATAATCTTTCGTCAAAACCGAAATACAAATGATTTATCAGATAGCAAATGCTTTTGTCTGAATACTCTTTTGATATTGAAATAATTCAAACTGACAAAAATATTGCAGCAGATTTTCTCAGCAGAGATGGAAAGAATGAAAGACCATCTTCAAGATATTGATAAAGGATTTAAAGATATTCAAACAGCAGTTTTGGATATTATCGAAATTGCTAATTTCGATTGTGAACAACTGATTGCTGGCAAATTAATCAACGTATGTGCCCAGATAACGTCCAAACTTGGATAGTACAACGATTCTTATGATATTGTTAATAGCTTGATAAAAGCGCAAAAAGATGATAATACCTCGACAAATATGGAGGAAAAAGATAAGTATGAAAAAATATCTTTTAGACCCCAATTGCCTTCAAAAGGAATTATGGAATATGAACAAAAAATCAATAAGTTACTTCAAGCCATTGAAGAGCAAGAACAGATAATGAGAAATTTATTTTCTCTGAAAATTACTCCTAACAGGAACATCGATTTGTAACGACCCATTAGGTCGTTTTAAGTATTAGGAATTTTTAGTTCATAAAACAATCATCCCGTAAATTTTTAATTAGGTATTTTGGACTTTTCGATAATTATGGTTATTTAGTTGAGGGAAAACTTCGATAATTTATTTAATTAGTGGGTTAAAG
Organism: Solanum dulcamara; assembly: GCF_947179165.1. Classification (NCBI taxonomy): domain Eukaryota; kingdom Viridiplantae; phylum Streptophyta; class Magnoliopsida; order Solanales; family Solanaceae; genus Solanum; species Solanum dulcamara. The sequence continues at coordinate 26,733,512 of NC_077245.1, forward strand.
TGTTAATTTAATTAATACTCTATACCAATTATTAAAGGAAAAGGATAGAGTTTATAAATTTTTATACATAATTAGTTTGAGAAAAAAAATAAAAAAACAAAGAAGAGGAGAACAGCGATGACGAACAAAAGCAGAAGTTGGGACAAAAATACGGAGGAAGAAAGAAAAGAAAGGGGAAAAGCAAAATAAAGGAGAAGAGAAAAATAGGAATTTTCATTCCAAAGCGTCAAGGTAATTATTTTCATCCTTTCCATTAAATTTTTATGTGATTATGAACATATTTTTAGGGTATATTGGTGGAGAAATAATGCTGAAATAAGAAAATATGATCCTAGGGTTCTTCACATAAAATCTTGATTTGGAGGTCGAATAATGATCCATTTTAGCTGAAATTTGACATGTGAGTTTATTTTATCATGAGCGAACATAATCGGAAAGAAAATTACAGATTTGACTTCAATGACTCAGGATGATTTTTTGACCCAATTTTTTATTCGAAAATAAATATAGCAATATGGGTGTCATTGAATTCGTATTCTTATGAAGATTATGTATTTGAACAGATTTTGATCGTTCGGAAGCATTACGAAAGGCTCAAGTTTTAAAGTGATTATTTAATTTAATTGAGGTTTAACCCTAGTTTTAAAATTCAGAAAATATGGGAGTTTACATGTTAAGTGGCATCAAGATTAGGAACGTGATTATAGAATTGGATGAGTTATTGGGTCTAGGTTAAACATATATATAATATTGGTGTTTACGGATTAGTTTACTTATTAATATTATATATTTGATAGATTAAAATTGGTCTGAGGCATTGAAGAAAGGAAAGACATTGGTGGATTAGCTTGCTTTACTTTGGTTTTTCGGTTGAGGTAGGTTATGGTTTTATTTTATATCATAGATAGACTCTTAATAGTGATTGATAGTCATTGAGTAATCCGTGAAGTTTACTATGCATTTAATTATTGTGGTTTGGATGATTGATATGTTGTTGTGATTGGTCTGAAATCTCGAGGCCATGAAATTCATAATCTTGAACTTGCCCTATCAAAAATGGTGTCTTGAATAAAGAAGGCTTGATGAAATATTGTTAATGAAGTGGAATGTAATCATGAAGAATGATAAATTAATTATATTTGTATCGGGTGTCACATTCCGACATGGTATATTTGGATCAGGTGTCAAGTTCTGACACGGTATAGTTGGATCGGGTGTCACGTTCCGACACAGTATATTTGGATCGGATATCACATTCCGACACGCCATATTTGGATCGGGTGTCACACTTCGACACGATATATTTGGATCGAGTATCACATTTCGACACGGTAATATTAAAGGAAAATAAATTAAAATGACTTAATACTGCCCAATCTCCAATAACTCATTTTTCAAAAGAGTATGATATGGAGGCTTGAGTCCTCATGTGTGATCTTAATATTGTTGATTGGTTATAAAATTGTTCATTTTGTTGTCACTTGATCTTGATCTTGCTAGTTGCCACCTGTTAAGTGCTATAGTTGATTTCTTGCTATTACTTATTGCATATTGATTCCTATTTTGAGTCGGTCGATGATACCTACTCAGTACATGTTGTCCTGTACTGACCTCTACTTGTATCTTTTCTTGTTTTATTTTGTGGGGTGCAGCGAGTGTTCCACCGACTTCGACTCCACCTCAGCTCTAGTCAATATCCAGTTCATAAGATTTCAGGGTGAGTTATCCTTCTAGTTGGTGATGGAATCTCTTGTGATGACATGGTGTCCTTAATTTTTGGATACGTTATGTTATTTATTTATTTGGTATTTGATAATTCGAGACTTAGTTTTAGAATTTAGATGTCCTTCATGTGATGACTTTCAGATTTTGGGAAAAACATATTTATTTGAGCTTCCACGTTATTGTTATTAGTTGGGGTTTGTATCGTTGGTTCTCCCACCTAGTCGGTTAAGTATGGGTGCCACTCATGGCCCATTTTGGGCCATGACAAAGTTGGTATCAGAGCTTTAGGTTCGGTGATCTCATCACACAAGGACAGGTCTAGTAGAGTCTTGCGGAACAATACGGGGACACCTTTACTTTTCTTTGAGAGGCTACGGGACTTTAGAAAATCTCCATTCTTTCTTTCTTTTGTGCTATTGCTTAAATACAATTGGTATCTATGTGATAAAAATTGGTATCTGACCTTCTTCACTCTATTTTTGCAAATGTTCTGAACTCAAACAATAGCATCGCCTGAGCCAGCTATTAGGGTTGTAGCTAAAGGGGTTAGTGATGAGAGATCATGGTAGAGGTCGCAGGAAAAACCCCATAAGAGGTAGAGATCAGGTAGCTAGGCAACGTCTTCTGACTTCTTCATAGAGAAGTATATCCCCCGGACCTAGAGGGGCAAGAAGGGACATGAGTTCCAAAATATAGAGCAAGGGAAGATATCATTGTAGCATGTGAGACCAAGTTTCGTGCCTTATCCAAATATGCTACACAACTTTGCTTCAGTCTAAAAGAGCGGATTTTTCCACTTTCTGAAAGGATTGTGGTCAGAATCTCTATTGCATTTTTATAGATTGAATGCATATCAAAGAGGGTCAGGATATGACTACTACAATGGTATCGATGCTTACTTAGTTAGATTATGGATTGTGTTACTTCTGTTAGTGACCTGACCTACGAAGAATGTATATCGCTTGGGATAAAGACAAAATGGGTCAAATTTGGTAATGTTTTGTAGTTATTCAATGGGTAGGAAGGTGCAGGTCATTTGGGGTACGGTCTTCTCGATAGGTATAATGTGTTCTAGTGGTAGATCTTAGATACGATTAATGCATTTAGGTTGTTGAGTATATTCCAAAGATTCTAAATAAGGATTGGTGACTTCATTGTAAGCTCTAAGAGAGTGGATCATATAGGAACGAAAAGATTATGGGTACAGAAAGACCCAACAAGTAAACTTGGGTAAAGGCAATCAAAGATTTTAGTAAGAACGTGCATATAAAATTAGGTTAGACCTTTAAAAGTAGTTGATTTTGTGATAGAGGTGGAGGGGGTAAAGCTAGATAGCTTCGCTATAGAGCCCATTGTTATGCTTTCCCCGAGAGGTCAGAGGCAGAGACATTCGATGCTATTATCACATGTATTCTTCTGATCTGCGATAGCTTGGCTTTCGTATTATTTGATCCTGGATCAACATTTTCTTATGTATCTTCTGCATTTGCTGATGGACTCAATTTACATTGTGACTTACTTAACATGCCTATTCGTGTTTCTACTACTATTGGTAAGTCTGTGCTAGTTGAGAAAGTGTATAGGTCTTGCCTTGTGACTTTTGTGGAGAGCAGAACTTATGTATATTTGATTATTCTGGAGATGGTTGACTTTGATGTAATCTTGGGTATGACTTGGCTCTCTCCAAATTTTTCTATCTTAGATTGCAATGCTAAGACTGTGACATTAGCCAAGCCTGGGATGGATCAATTGGTATGGAAGGGTGACTATCTTCCCGCTCCAGTTCGGATTATGTTTTTTTTCTTTGTGCTAAGAGGTTGGTAAGTGAGTATTGTTTAGCCTTCCTAGCACATCTCAGGGATAATAGTTCTAAAGTGCCATCGATTAAGTCTATTTCGATAGTGCGTGAGTTTATGGATGTTTTCCCCGCAGACTTACCTGGTATGCCACCTGATAGGGATATAGATTTTTATTTTGACCTAGATCCCGGCACTCGGCCTATTTCCATTCCACCTTATAGAATGGCCCTAGCTGAGTTGAGGGAGTTGAAGGCCCAACTTCAGGAGTTGTTGGGTAAAGGTTTTATTAGACCGAGTGCCTCTCCTTGGGTTGCTCCAATTTTATTTGTAAAGAAGTAGGATGGTAGCCTTCGTATGTTCATAGATTACAAGTAGCTGAACAAGGTGACTATTAAAAATAGGTATCCCCTTCCTCACATTGATGACTTATTCGATCAGTTGGAGGGTGCTTGTATTTTCTCAAAAATTAATTTGAGGTCCGGTTACCATCATCTAAAAATATGGGTAGCAGATGTATCGAAAACTGCATTTCAAACCAGGTATGGACACTATGAATTCTTGGTAATGTCTTTTGGGCTTACACATGCAACCGCTACTTTCATGAGTCTGATAAATAGAATCTTTAAGCCATATTTAGATCTCTTTGTTATTGTTTTTATTGATGATATATTGATCTACTCAAAGATCAGAAAAGAACATGAAGAGAATCTGAGGATTGTTTTGGGATTGTTAAGGGAGAAAAGGCTATATGCCAAATTCTCCAAGTGCGAGTTCTGGCTTGATTTAGTATCTTTCTTATGGCACGTGGTTTATAAGGATGGAGTGATGGTGGATCCCCAGAAGATTGAAGCAGTGAAGAGTTGGGCAAGACCCACTAATGTCTTAGAGGTAAGGATCCTTATTTGTAACACCCTAAATATTTCTACGCCAAGGCCCGTAGCATTTTTCATGTACATATAGGATCGTACTTGATGAATTTAAAGGGAATTCATGAGTTAGGATATTCCTAAGTAATTCAAGGGTATTATATGTGATTTAGGGTCATAAGGGATCCCTACAACCAAGCCAAGTCCAAAGAATTCGTTTCGGCTAAGTTTCTGAATGAGTTCGTATAAGGGTCAACTTCCAATGACCATATCTCTTTGAATATAAATAATTGGGTGGATCATGACCTATCAAATTAAAGGTCTTTGAGTCTTCTTTCCAACGCCACCGAGTTTGCCTCATTCCGAGGTCGCAATCAAAAGTTATGATCCTTTTTCCACAGACTATTGCTGCAGTGGGGCTTGGCGCGATGCGCCACTATAGCGCCCGAAACTAGCCTCAGTAGTTTGGGTGCTGGCGCGGAGCGCCAGCAGGGTTTTTGGCCCATTTTCCAGATTTTCTTTGAGGAAGGGCAAGTTGGACAATTCCCTAAACAATATATACGGACTTGGAACATTTTTGGGGTCAATTTCTGCACATTTTCACCTCCAAAGAACCCTAACTTTCACCCTCTTCTCTCTCAATTCATCTTCAACAAGATTTGCCCTCAAAAAAAAATCAAGGATTCAAGCCTCCATTTCTTTTCAAGTTTTTCATTCAAGAGTTGACTCCTTAAGGTATGTGGGTTTTCATCCATGGGTTCTTCCACCCATGGAGCCCAAATGTTTTTCTCAACTTTGTATATAAATTCTAAATGATGAAATCATATGGTATTTTACATGATGATTCAAAATGCATATATTATGGTATACTTGAAGCTTATTATATTTAAATGGATATGTTGACTCTTAATTTCAAGTGATGAGTTTTTAGGGATTTTCATACTACGATTTCAAATGTATAGATTCTTGAATATTTGAAGTTTATTACCTATATTGACTTATGTTGATTCATATTTACATGAAATGGATAGTTTATCAAGGTACTTATATGAAGGTTTGAAAGTAGTTTTAAAGTGCATATGGTGGGTTATTTTAAGATGTTTGATTAGATGCATTCATATCACTCTCATGCATACAAGTATTCTTTAAATGTATTTGAAAATTATATGAAATGAACCCACCTAATTCTCTTATGTTGAAATGAAGTTGGATTGAAAGTTTGACTCTAAATGAAAGTTTATGAAGCAAATCCCTATATTTAAGGGAGTCTTGTGAAATGATTGAATGATTGATTGATAAAAGGGCTTCTTAGCCAAATTAAGGTTTCAATGTGAAAGAACAATTCTCCCATTGAATCAAATGAAATGTCTTTATGAAATGTTTGATTGATAAAAGGGCTTCTTAGCCAAATTAAGGTTTCAATGTGAAAGGACAATTCTCACATTGAATCAAATGAAATGTTTAAGGTTATGATATGGCATGTTTGACCTCCCTATAAGCCGTCAATGCTTTTGAACATTTTCCCAAAATGGAAGGTCCGATTAGCATGGTACCCGGAATGCCATCACTGATTGTAGACCTAATTTTCTTATAAACCAAGGTTCATTAGTAGAACGGTAAATAGAGCATGGTAGTCATGATGATATTATAAACCAAAGATTTAATGAGCTATTCCACCGATGATGATTTGATGTCTAAAGTTATATAAATGCTTATGTTATTATGATACTTAAATGTTATTCTACTGAGAGCTTACCTAGCACCGAGCTGGACAAGAGGAGAATACCCACGTCCCAGAACTACGTGCCACCGTAGGTATAAAGGAGATAGAGGCGAATACCCAATCTCTAAGAGGCGAGTACCCAAAATATCAAGGCTTAGTGGTGAGTACCCAAGTCTAAGAACTAGAGGTGAGTACCCGGTTCACATAATAGCCTAGTGGATCCACTTAGGCATGACGGAGTCTACCTTGGCAAGTAGTCTTCCCTTTTCTTCCGGTGTAGGGTTAACATCGGGACTCCATGTTATGGCTCACATGGTTTATGTCGGTTGATGGTCTCTCTCACAAAGGTACAAAGTCCCTCTTCCAATGTTTAAGATATATCATATGATATCTATTATGTCTATCACAAGGTAAAGTATGTGCTCTCACAAAACTAATGATTTCTTTCAAAAGGTTTATGGATTACTTATTTACTATTCATGGTATTTTGCAAGTATATGGTTTCTTATAATGACTCATGACTACCTCTAAAATATTTAAGTTTCTTTTATGAATCATGATGGTTTCTATATTTTATTGACTAAGCTTCATAACTCCAAATGGTATTTTGAATGAATACAAGGTTCTAATATGGTCCATTATTTCACCTTATTGTATAATGATATATTGCATTGCATACTCACATACTTAGTACATTCAAAGTACTAACGCATACTTTTGCCTACATGATATCACCATGTAGGAACTGACGTCACTCCTCGACCTCCTCCTCGTGGCTAGCTCAAGTTAGTTGAAGATTTCTTATGGTGAGTTCCCATGTTTCGGGAATGACATTCTTTTTACTCTAAGCTTGTGTTATGTAGAATAGTAAGACTTTTATTAAGGTATTTCTTGACACTTATATTGAGGGTGAGCTAGGGATATGTCTTAGCCCCCGCCAAGTCTATTAGTAGAGGTATGTTTGGACACAAATGGAAAGGAAATGTTTTTATTTCTACTTATTATTATTTACCGTTACCAATGAAATGCTTAATGATTGCTAAGAGGCTTAGGTGAGGCACCTTCGGGGGTCTCATTCGCCGTGTCACGTCTAGGACCTAGGCTTGGGTCGTGACATTATTGGTTTGGCTAGCTACTACCGCCAGTTCGTCAAGGGATTTGCTTCCCAGCTAACCAATCTGACCAAGAAAAAAGTTCCATTTGTGTGGTCGGACAATTGTGAAGAGAGTTTCTGAAACTCAAGACTTTATTGACTACTGCATCAATTCTTGCCTTGCCAGTAGAAGGTAAGAATTTTATTGTTTATTGTCATGCATCATATTCTGGTTTAGGCGCAGTGCTAATGCAGGCGAAGAATGTAATTACCTATGCTTCAAGCCAATTGAAGGTGCATGAACGTAATTACCCTACTCACAATTTGGAGTTGGCTGCGGTCGTATTTGTATTAAAGCAGTAGAGACATTATCTATATGGGGTAAAGTGTGTTATGTATACAGATCATCGCAGCTTACAACATGTGTTCACTCAAAGAGACTTGAATTTGAGGCAGAGGAGGTGGATGAAATTGCTAAAGGACTATGATATCACTATTCTTTATCACCTGAGAAAAGTTAATGTAGTGGTCGATGCCTTGAGCAAAAAAGCAGGGAGCATGAAAAGTTTAGCTGATTTGCAGGTTTCTAAACGTCCATTGGCTAGAGAGGTTCAAACTCTGGCTAATGACTTTATGAGGCTGGAAGTAACCGAGAAAGGAGGATTCTTGGCCTGTGTGAAGGCAAGATCTTCTTTTTTGACAAGATTAAAGAAAAGCAATTTGAGGATGAGAAGCTGAGCCAGATTCGTGATATAGTCTTGTAGGGAGAGGCCAAAGAGGCCGTGATCAATGAGGAAGGCATCTTGAGGATTAAGGGGCGGGTATGTGTTCCCCATATTGATAATTTAATTCAGACTATTCTTACAGAGGCTCACAATTTGAGGTATTCTATACATCCTGGTGCAACTAAGATGTATCATGATTTGAGATAACATTACTGGTGGAGTAGAATGAAGCGTGACATTGTTGATTTTGTTGTCCATTGTCCAAATTGTTAGCAGGTAAAATATGAGCAACAAAGGCCTGGAGGGACACTTCAAAGAATGTCCATTCCGGAATGGAAGTGGGAAATGATTGCAATGAATTTTGTGGTTGGTCTTCCAAAGATATTGGGTAAGTTTGATTCGGTATGGGTAATTGTTGATAGGCTAACTAAGTCTGCTCACTTCATTTCAGTCAAGGTGACTTATGATGCAAAGAAGTTAGCCAAACTCGATATCCACGAGATTGTTCGATTACATGAAGTTCCAATTTCTATCATATTAGATAGAGGTACGCAATTTACTTTTAACTTTTGGAGGACCTTGCATGCTGAGTTAGGTACTAGATTGGACCTTAGTAATACATTTCACCCTCAGACCGATGGGCAGTCTGAGAGGACAATTCAAGTGCTAGAGGATATGCTTCATGCATGCGTGATAGATTTTGGTGGTCATTGGGATCAGTTCCTACCCTTAGCAGAGTTTTTGTATAATAATAGTTATCACTCGAGTATTGATATGGCTCCATTTGAGGGATTGTATGGGAGGAGATGTAGGTCTCCTATTGGCTGGTTTGATGCGTTTGAGGTGAGACCTTGGGGAACTGATCTTTTGAGGGAATTATTAGAGAAGGTGAAATTCATTCAGGAGAAGGTTCTAGCAGCTCAGAGCAGACAGGAGGAGTATGTAGATCAAAAGGTCAAGGACATGGAGTTTATGGAGGAAGAGCAAGTGTTGTTGAAGGTTTCACCCGTGAAGGGTGCGGTGAGATTTGGTAAGCCAGGTAAGCTCAGTCCGAGGTATATTGGGCCGTTTGAAGTTCTTAAGCGTGTTGGAGAGGTGGCCTATGAATTGACTTTACCTCCAGGGTTGTCTGGAGTGCACCCAGTGTTTCGTGTGTCTATGGTAAAGAAATATCATGGTGATGAAAACTATATTATTCGCTGAGATTTGGTCTTACTTGATGAGAACTTCTCTTACGAGAAGGAGCCTGTAGCTATTCTTGATAGGGAGGTCCGCAAGTTGAGGTCAATGGAGATTGCGTCTTTGAAGGTCCAGTGGAGGAATCGCCCTGTTGAGGAGTCCACTTGGGAGATTAATACTGATATACATAAAAGATATCCACATCTGTTCGTCGAGTCAGGTACCCTTTTGAACCCTCGCTCTTCATTTGACCAATCGGGGACGAACGGTGGATAAATTAGTATTTGTTGTAACGACCCACTAGGTCTTTTTGAGTATTAGGAATTTTTAGTTCATAAAAAAATTATCCCATAAATTTTTAATTAGGTATTTTGGACTTTTCGATAATTATTGTTATTTAGTTGAGGGGAAAACTTCGATAATTTATTTAATTAGTGGGTTAAAGTGTTAATTTAATTAATACTCTATACCAATTATTAAAGGAAAATGATAGGGTTTATAAATTTTTATACATAATTAGTTTGAGAAAAAAAAGAAAAAAACAAAAAAGAGGAGAACAGCGACGACGAACAAAAGCAGAATCTAGGAAAAAAAATATGGAGGAAGAAAGAAAACAAAGGGGAAAAGAAAAATAAAGGAGAAGAGAAAAATAGGAATTTTCATTCCAAAGCGTTAAGGTAATTATTTTCATCCTTTCCATTAAATTTTTATGTGATTATGAACATATTTTTAGGGTATATTGGTGGAGAAATAATGCTGAAATAAGAAAATATGATCCTAGGGTTCTTCACATAAAATCTTGATTTGGGGGTCGAATAATGATCCGTTTTAGCTGAAATTTAACATGTGAGTTTATTTTATCATGAGCGAATATAATTAGAAAGAAAATTACAGATTTGACTTCAATGACTCGAGATGATTTTTTGACCCAATTTTTTATTGGAAAATAAATATAGCAATATGGGTGTCATTGAATTCGTATTCTTATGAAGATTATGTATTTGAACAGATTTTAATCGTTCGAAAGCATTACAAAAGGCTCAAGGTTTAAAGATTATTTAATTTAATTGAGGTTTAACCCTAGTTTTAAAATTCAGAAAATATGAGAGTTTACATGTTAAGTGACATCAAGATTAGGAACGTGATTATAAAATTGGATGAGTTATTGGGTCTAGGTTAAATATATATATAATATTGGTGTTTACGGATTAGTATACTTATAAATATTATATATTTGATAGATTGAAATTGGTCTGAGGCATTGAAGAAAGGAAAGACATTGGTGGATTAGCTGGCTTTACTTCGGTTCTTCGGTTGAGGTAGGTTATGGTTTTATTTTATATCATAGATAGACTCTTAATAGTGATTGATAGTCATTGAGTAATCCGTGAAGTTTACTATGCATTTAATTATTGTGGTTTGAATGATTGATATGTTGTTGTGATTGGTCTGAAATCCCGAGGCCATGAAATTCATAATCTTGAACTTGCCCTATCAAAAATGGTGCCTTGAATAAAGAAGGCTTGATGAAATATTGTTAATGAAGTGAAATGTAATCATAAAGAATGATAAATTAATTATATTTGGATCGGGTGTCACGTTCTGACATGATATATTTGGATCGGGTGTCACATTCCGACACGGTATATTTGGATCGGGTGTCACGTTCCGACATGGTATATTTAGATCAAATGTCATATTTCGACATGGTATATTTAGATCGGGTATTATACTCCGATAAGGTATATTTGGATCGGGTGTCATGTTCCGACACTGTAATATTAAAGAAAAATAAATTAAAATGACTTAATACTGCCCAATCTCCAATAACTCATTTTCAAAAGAGTGTGATATGGAGGCTTGAGTCCTCATGTGTGATCTTAATATTGTTGATTGGTTATTAAATTGTTCATTGTGTTGTCACTTGATCTTGATCTTGCTGGTTGCCACCTATTAAGTGCTACGGTTGATTTCCCGCTATTACTTATTGCATATTGATTCCTATTTTGAGTCGGTCGATAATACCTACTCAGTACATGTTGTCCTTTACTGACCCCTACTTGTATCTTTTCTTGTTTTATTTTGTGGGGTGCAGCGAGTATTCCACCGACTTTGACTCCACCTCAGCTCTAGTCAATATCCAGTTCATAAGATTTCAGGGTGAGTTATCCTTCTAGCTGGCGATGGAATCTCTTGTGATGACATGGTGTCCTTAGTTTTCAGATATGTTATGTTATTTATTTATATGGTGTTTGATAATTCGAGACTTAGTTTTAGAATTTAGATGTCCTTCATGTGATGACTTTCAGATTTTGGGAAAAACGTATTTATTTGAGCTTCCATGTTATTGTTATTAGTTGGAGTTTGTATCGTTGGTTCTTCCACCTAGTCGGTTAAGTGTAGGTGCCACTCATGGCCCATTTTGGATCGTGACATGATTTTACGGGGATATATCCTCGAATCAATTACTTGCAAGATTTATCCCCCTAAGAAATTAGATACTGGTATGATTTTGGAGCGATAAATTCTATTTATCTTACTTCTCCAAATTTTCCATAAATTAGTAGATTACCGTCATGGGTACAAGACGAAGGAAAAGATTGTTATATCAATAACCCAATGATTACCGTAAAAGATATTTTGGTCCTTAAGTTTATTTCTGCCGAACCAGATTTCTACAAAGAAGAAAGATATCCTGCCTACCATTTTATGCAAATTGGAAAGGGCGACGATTTTGATATTATAAATAATTTTCAAGAAAAGATATTTCAAAGATTCACCAACAAAGATGTCCATTATAGACGTGCTATTGGATTAAGAATTATGTTATAAAATATGGAACACAGTTTCAAAAAAGGATTTAGAACTTATGGAGGAACAAAAATACATTCCTCTATTTTGATTGCCCTGACAAAGAACACTCCGCCGACAGCTAAAAGATATATGAAAACAAAGATAAATTTAATTAATAAAGGTATTATTAAGTTCAACCCTCAGGCTCAGCAACGATTGTGCGAAATGAGGAAGCAAGCCAAAGGCACGTGCGAATTTTGCTCTCCAAAAAAGAAGATAATGGAAGATGACATGTCAACATCCTCCGAATAGGAATGAGACAAATGGACGAAGGATGAGAAGATAAGGCAAAAGAAGAAAGAAAAGGATGATAGCTACTGATAGCTAACATTTTGTCTTCTTGAAAAGATATGTAGAAGATAAGGAGATGAAAGCGACTGATAGCTAATTTTGTCATTTTGTAAGATAGAAGATAAGGATTCAAAAAAGATAAGGATGCATTTGGTAGGATAAAGACCCTTTTGTCATTTTGTAAATAGTGATAGTATAGGGTGTCCTACTAGTTTGACAATTAGTTTGTCTACTTTGAAAAATTGAGGAAGAAGAGTCGTTTCTTCTTTTTCCTTTTACTAGTAGACAAAATGTAATTGTCAAGTAACTATTAAGTATATGTAAATGTAAGTTTGAAGGCCGTAGTTGAAATCCCTCTCCTTCGTCTATAAAAGGAGACAGTCTATAAACGAAGAGGGCATTGAGAAATCATCAGCCTCTTTTTTCTTTGTACAAACATCTTCACTATGAATAATAACTAAAACGTTTGTGAGTATTGGTGGGATTGATATGTTGTGATTATGGGTTTATTTTGGATAAGTGAAATGACTTGTTGATGTGAGATAGGAAAAATTATTGTTGTTGTCATGTTATTATCGTGAATTATATGAACATGAATTGATTGCATTGGTTCTGACATATTGTATTGAGAGTGAAAATGATATGAAACAAAAAGGGTCAGGCCACGCGCTCTATGGCAGATATTATGAAATAAAGGGGTTGAGCCACACGCTCCGTGGAAGGTATTATGGAAATAAAGGGGTCGGGCCACATGCTCCATGACAGGAAATATATATTGAGGGGTCAGGCCACACACTCTGTGGTAGGTTACATGGACAGAAATGTCCCCCATGGGTTCCGGACTGTAATTCAGCGGATGTGTATCGATAGGACAGACATGCATCATCTCATTTCATTGCATCGCATTTTGTTGATATTTGTGAATTCGTGTTTACCCCTTTATTGCTCTGTATATGCTGAACTTGACTTGATATGATTCATTGATGAGACTATTAATGATTATTCGTGGACTTTATTATTGTTATTACTGTACAAGTGTAGAGTTGGGCTGGTTTTACGTAGGTTGTAGTTGAGGAGGTTCGGTTGGGATGACAGGATTACTTGTATCTATCGAGCTTTGCATTGTTTTAGTTATCCACTTGCTGAGTACCATGTTGTTTGGTACTCACCCCTTGCTTCTACATTTGTGTAGGTTGTGAGCCCGGACCTTCTTGATCTCCTAGTGCTTCCTACCAATTTTGAGGCTATCATCTCGAGTGTTGAGGTAGCTATTACATCCATCTAGCGGACACCTCTTACTCTTTTATTATGTTTTAGTCCTATTCTAGAGATAAAGACATTGTGATTGTATTTTCTTTCATATTCGGTAATGTATTAGTGGCTTGTACATATGACAACCAATCTTGGGGGATTTTGAGTTTATTTTATGTGTTTTTGCTTAAGTTAAATTTTAATTCAGTTCCTTTTCTTCCGCATCTACTTTCCATTGGGTATTAGGTTGACTTATCTCGGTGTGTTGAGATGAGTGCCATCACATCCGGATTTAGGTCGTGACAAAAAAATAGTATCAGATCCCTAGATTCATAGATCTCACGTGTATACAAGCCGAGTCTAAGTAGAGTTTTTAGGATCGGTACGGAGACGTCTGTACTTATCTTCGAGAGGCTGTGAGGACTTTAAGGAATTTTTCCCTTTGTTCTTTCACTTTGTATCATGCGTGTTGTGTTGGTACTGAATTTTTGCGTGTCCCTTCTGACAGATGGTGTAACATCTTCTAAAAACGTTGTATACGATGTTTCAATTTTCGCCTAAACATGATACAACCTCTGTATTTTGGGCATAACTTTTCATAGGAATATCCAAATTGAGTGGTTCAAATTTCTGAGTAACCACAAGATCATTACCTACAACTTTTATGAAGACCATATTTTAAGTTTCGGAGGTTAAGTAGGTCAAATAAATTAATTTTTGTAAAGTAGGATGCTGTGATTGAAATGAGTATTTATAGAAGAAAAATCATATCTCACTGTAGGTTTATCCAAATTGGTTGATTCTTGAAAGATTTGAAACTAGACTTCTATATCTACAATTCTTATGAAGACACCAAATCCTAATAAGGAATTTATCTTATTTAAACGCAGCTCCCAAAAAGAGTATTCTGTCAAAGATAACTCATTTCACCTACCATAGAAAGATCTAGATACATTTGACATCACTCATGACATAAATTGTCCTCCATTTAACATTATCCATGACATCAATATATTCCACTAAATTTTCAGATTTTTCTTTATAATTATTTTATGTATTGTTAGGTCCTCTTTTCTACCTATAAATACCCACCTTATTTCCTCATTTTATTCATCAAGCTTTCTCAAGCAAATCTTCTCTCTATACACTTCTTTACACATTCTTAAATATAGTTTTAGTTTTTAGTAGTGAAAAAATACTATTCCGGTGATTCATATACTCCGGATAGTACACAAAACGTTCCGGCGAGGAGATAAGCTAGGACTCAAGAGTGTTCATTAAGTCTTTCGGTACCAACTAAATCTTCGGTCTCCAGGTATGTAAGGTTTCAATGAGAGTATTCCTTCCGCTCTCATGTCTAAATTATTTTGATTATATAATAAATTATGTTTATTTTCTTTAAGCTTTACTATAAGTTATGTGGGTGTTTATCCATGGGTTCTTTCACCCATGTAGTCCAAAAACTCTTTCAATTAAATATCTTAATTTCAAGTAATATTTTCTTATGTTAATTCTTAATTTTACTTAATTGTATGAATCATGGTTAAACTAATGATTATTGCTCTATTTTGATGCAACATAATTTCATATGTACGAATTGATGGTTTACAAGTAATTCTTTTATTTATCTATTTAAAGATTCTTGAAATTCATGGTAGGTTGTTTAAAGAATGATTTTTAATTAATGGATTTCAAAGTATTTATATATATTTATTTACATACATATTTGCAAGTTGAAGTGATTTGAACCCATCTAGTTTTACTATGTTTTAAATAAAATTTGACTTGAAAGCTTTGACTCCAAATGAATGTTTATAAAAGCAATATCTATGATCAAAAGGGAGTCTTATGAAATGAAAGAATGATGAAATGATATGAATCATGGATTCTTTATGCAATAAGGACAATTCTTGCATATTTGAATTATCAAATGTTTTAATAAGCTATTCTACCGAATATGATGTTTGAATTCTCAAGTTATATGCTATGAATATTTTGAAGTATTAAACTATTCTGTGGGATTGACTTAGCACCGAATGAGACATTGAGGTGGGATTCGGTAAGGGAATTCTAGTAGCAACCCCTTGTCTCATTAACTATGTGCCAACATAGGAGCCCTTGTAGGCTTAGGCTAATGGATCCATGAAAGCCCTTAAAGTTAAAGTTAAAGAAATGAATGAAGTTGACGGAGTTCTACCTGGCAAGTAGTCTCTCCGGCCAACGTAGGTGGTTATGTTGGATTCCATGAAATAGCTCGCATGGTCTTAAATATCGATTATGGTTAATTTCCCACAAAAATGTTTTAAAGGATATATATATGATTTATTATGCATACATTAAATTATGTTCCATATTATATAAACTTTTAATGTTTCATCAATGTTCATGCATCCTTACATACTTAGTACATTCAGAGTACTAACGCATACTCTTTTGCTTATATGATATCACCATGTAGGGATCAGTGCTCCTCCTCGTTCTCCTCCACGTGGCTAGTTGATATTCTATTGAAGACTACTTTTGGTGAGTTCCCATATTTCGGGAACAATACTCCTTTATCTTTCTAGCTTATGATATGTTAAGATATTTTACTATGGCATTTCTTTTATTATGATTGAGGGTGAGCTAGGGACTTGTCTTAACCCCGTTAAATCTAATAGTTAGAGGTATTGTTGGACATATATAAGTTGAAGATTTACTATTATGATTTCCGCTTGTTTATTTATCATCATTACCTATGAAAGGCTAAAAGAATGCTAAGAGGCTTGATTGAGGTACTTTTGGGTTCCTCATTCGCCATGTCACATCTAGGCCCTAGGCTTTGGTCGTGACAAACTTGGTATCAGAGCCCGAGGTTTTGAATGATCCTTGGAAGTCCAACATACCGCGTCGAATAGGTTCTTGTTCATGGTTGTGAAGTGCGCCATAATTATGAATAAGAGACTGTGAGGCGTTTAGGAAAATTTTCACTTCTTTCAAATTCATGTCGTGCCTTAGAGTGTCCTAAGCTTTCCTTTAACTAATGACCCATTTTGTGTTCTCTAGATAATGACTCGTGGAAGACCACCTCGAAGAGCAAGGGTTGACGATGAGGACCAAACACCTCCGATTCCTAATGCCCAACATCATGAGGACAAGGTAACCCATGCCGAGTTTCACAGTGTTATTACTTTGTTAGCCTAAGTCGTAGCTAACCAAGGGAATTTAGGTGTTCCACCTCCCTAAATGCAAAATCTAGCCTCTAGGATTCAGCATTTCCAAAGGATGAATCCGCCCGAGTTTGATGGTTTTAAACTAGATGAGGACCCTATGGAGTTCATTAATGAGGTGTACCGAATTGTGGCTATCATGGGTGTGCCACCAAATGAGAAGGCTGAGCTAGTGGCCTATCAACTCAAAGGTGTGGCTCGAGTGTGGTACGAATAATGGATTGTTGAGAGGGATGAAGAAATAGGGTCGATAGGATGGAAAGAGTTCAAAGGTGCCTTCTTAGACCGCTTCTTCCCATTGGAGCTAAGGGAGGCCAAAATTCAAGAGTTCATCAACCTCCGTCAAGGAAGTATGAGCGTGAGGGAGTATGCTCTCAAATTCATTAAGTTGTCAAAGTATGCTCCCTTCATGGTCTCCGACCCAAGAGCTAGGATGAGCAAGTTTATTTCTGGTGTCTCAAACTTGGTGTCCAAGGAGTGAAAAACAGCCATGTTGGTCAAGGAGATGGACATCTCTCGGTTAATGACTTACACAGAACAAATCGAAGAAGAAAAGCTTAGAGAGAGATCAAGGGGGTTCAAAAAGGCTAGAATGGATGGTGGAGGGTTTAACCCTCAAAGGTCTGATCATGGTAACAATGACAAAGGCCAAGGTGGGCAATGATTTGTGGGACAAGGTTCCACCAATACTCCTCCTCCAAAGTTCAACAAGGACAAGAGTGGTAAACTAATGATTCCAAGAGAGAATATTGCTACTCAAACTTTCCCCACTTGCAAGAAGTGTGGAAGGACTCACAAAGGGGAATGCTTAGCTGGCTCCAATGCATGCTTTAAGTGTGGCAAGCTGGGCCACCATGCTAAGGATTGTAGAGATGGTGGTGGTAGGACTCAAGGCCAAATTGCTCATGGTCAACAAGTCCAAGGAGGTGTCCAACGCACCAACTGCTTTTACGCCTTGCATGGGAGACAAGAGGTTGAGGATGCACCCAATGTCATTACCAATATGTTAAAGGTCTTTTCTTTTGATGTGTATACACTATTAGATCCGGGTGCAAATTTATCTTTTGTTACTCCATTCCTTGCTAATAGATTTGATGTTTTACCTGAAATGTTATTAGAGCCTTATTTGGTGTCTACCCTTGTTGGTAAGTCAGTTATTGCTAGAAAGGTCTATAGGGGTTGCCTTGTGTCTATCTTGTATAAAGTTATTCCTTGTGATCTCATTGAGCTTGACATGATAGATTTCGATGTCATTCTTGGGATGGATTGGTTACATGCATCTTATGCTTCCATAGATTGTAGGAATCTTTGAGTCAAGTTCCAATTTCCAAATGAGCCTATTATTGAATGGCAGGGTCGTGATTCAGTGGTGAAGGGTCAGTTTATTTCTTATCTTAAGGCTCGCAAAATGATTTCTAAGGGATGTATTTACTATATTGTGAGGGTTAGGGATGTCAACTCCACAAGTCCTTCTCTTGAGTCAGTTCCTATAGTCAATGAATTCCCCGATGTCTTTCCTGAAGACCTTCCCGGTGTCCCTCCCGAAAGGGAGGTTTATTTTGGTATCGATCTCCTCCCCGATACCCAACCTATCTCTATTCTTCCTTACCGCATGGCCCCAGCAGAATTGAAAGAGCTGAAGGAATAATTAAAGGACTTGTTAGAGAAGGGGTTTATAAGACCAAGTATTTCACCATGGGGTGCTCCCGTTCTATTTGTAAGAAAGAAGGATGGGTTACTTCGAATGTGCATAGACTACCGGCAATTAAATAAGATGACCATTAAGAACAAGTACCCACTCCCTAGAATAGATGACTTGTTTGATCAATTACAAGGGGCAAGTCACTTCTCCAAGATCGACCTTTGGTCCGGCTACCACCAACTACGGGTAAGGCAGTGTGACATTCCCAAAACAGCCTTCCTAACAAGGTATGGTCACTATGAGTTTGTGGTAATGAGTTTTGGGTTGACGAATGCACCGGTGGTATTTATGGACTTGATGAATAGGGTGTTCAAACCTTACCTTGATACCTTTATAGTAGTCTTCATTGATGATATTTTAATTTACTCTCGAGGTGAGGAAGAACATAAAAATCACTTAAGAGTTGTGCTTCAAACTTTGAGGGATAGACAATTATTTGCAAAATTTAGTAAGTGTGAATTTTGGTTAAAGGAGGTAGCATTTCTTGGTCACATAGTGTCCGGTGATGGGATCAAGGTTGATCCTAAGAAAATAGAGGCAGTCAAAAATTGGCCTAGACCATTATCTCCTTCAGACATTAGGAGCTTCTTAGGTCTAGCTGGGTACTATAGAAAGTTCATCAAAGGCTTTTCTTCCATCTCATCTCCTATGACAAAATTGACCCAAAAGAAATCCAAATTCATATGGACAGATGAGTGTGAGAAGAGTTTCCAGACCTTAAAAGATCGACTTACCTCTGCTCCTATTTTGACTCTCCCAGAAGGATTAGAGGGGTTTGTAGTTTATTTTGATGCTTCAAAGATTGGTTTAGGTTGTGTCTTAATGCAAAACGGCAAGGTCATAGCCTATGCTTCTAGGCAATTAAAGGTGCATAAGCGTAACTACCCTACCCATGACCTTGAATTGGCGGTCATTGTTTTTGCTCTAAAGATTTGGAGGCATTACCTCTATGGGGTACATGTAGATGTGTATACTGATCATAAGAGTATTCAGTATGTGTTCACCCAAAAGGACCTTAATCTAAGGCAAAGGAGGTGGATAGAACTCCTTAAGGACTATGACATGAGTGTGCACTATCATCCAGGTAAAGCTAATGTGGTTGCTGATGCACTTAGTAGAGTGTCTATGGGGAGTGTGGCCCATGTGGATGAAAGTAAGAGGGAGTTGGTGAAAGATGTTCACCGATTGGCTAGATTAGGGGTGAAGTTGGGTAGTACTAATGATGGGGATATGGTTGTTCAAAATAGGTTTGAATCCTCTTTGGTGGTGGATGTTAAAACAAAGCAAGATCTTGACCCAAAGTTTATTGAGTTAAAGAAGTTGGTAAAGGAAAAGAAGATAGAGGTCTTTTCCCAAGGGGGAGATGGGGTTCTATACTATCAAGGTCGAATATGTGTTCCAAATATTGATGGCCTAAGGAGTTTGATCATGATGGAGGCTCATAATTCTACATACTCCATTCATCCCGGTTCAACGAAAATGTACCGAGACTTAAAGGAGTTGTATTGGTGGAGTGGCATGAAGAAGGACATAGCAAGGTTTGTGTCCGAATGTACAAATTGCCAACAAGTGAAGGCCGAACATCAAAGGCCGGGTGGACTAGCTCAAGATATTGAAATCCCTACTTGGAAGTGGGAAGATGTGAATATGGATTTTGTAGTGGGTTTGCCTCATACCTGGAAGCGTCATGACTCGATTTGGGTAATTGTTGATAGAATGACTAAGTCAACTCACTTCCTACCGATTAAAACTTCCTATAGTGCTGAAGACTATGCTAAGTTGTATATTCAAGAGTTGGTGAGGTTGCATGGTGTGCCATTATCCATTATTTTAGATCGTGGTACCCAATTCACTTCACACTTCTGGAGATCATTTCAAAAAGGCCTCAGTACTAAGGTAAAGTTGAGCACAACATTCCATCCTCAAACGGATGGGCAAGCCAAAAGGACGATTCAAACACTAGAGGATATGTTAAGGGCTTGTGTGTTGGAGTTTAAAGGGAATTGGGATGATCATCTACCTCTCATCGAGTTTGCCTATAATAATAGTTACCACTCAAGTATTGAGATGGCGCCGTTTGAGGTTTGTATGGGAGACGAAGTAGATCACCGGTTGGTTGGTTCGAAGTAGGTGAGATGACCTTGTTGGGCCCCGATTTGGTACTTGATGCTTTAGGGAAGGTGAAGATCATTAGAGAAAGGTTGAAGACGGCTCAAAGTCGTCAAAAGTCTTATTCTAACACTAGAAGAAGGGATCTTGAGTTTAATGTGGATGATTGGGTGTATTTGAAGGTTTCACCCATGAAAGATATGGTTCGATTTGGTAAGAAAGGGAAATTAAGCCCTAGGTATGTAGGGCCTTATAGAATCGTGAGACGTGTTGGTAAGGTTGCATATGAGTTGGAATTACCATTAGAAATGGCCATGGTTCATCCGGTGTTTCACGTGTCTATGTTGAAAAAAAAGTGTGGGTGATCCTAGTTCCATTGTACCTATGGGAGTAGTGAATATTGAAGAAAACTTGACCTATGAAGAAGTTCCTGTGGAAATTTTGGATCGGCAAGTTAAGAGATTGAGGAACAAAGAAGTTGCATATGTTAAAGTCCTTTGGAGGAATCAACAAATAGAAAGTGCAACATGGGAAGCGGAAGCGGATATGATTAAGAGATACCCTCATCTTTTCCCCTTTACCCAAACCTAAGGTATTAAGTTGTCCTTGCTCAATTACTTGAAATCCTTACATCTCAACTTTTCTTGTCATATACTTGCAAAATTATGAAATATATTTTTTAAATTATATTTTAAATTACATTGTTGCATTAATGATAAGTTGTTTGTTAACACTCTACTCTACTCAAGCTAAGTCTTTTATCATTCGAGGATGAATGTTCCCAAGGGGGAGATAATGTAACATCTTCTAAAAACGTTGTATACGATGTTTCAATTTTCGCCTAAACATGTTACAACCTCTGTATTGTGGACATAACTTTTCATAGGAATATCCAAATTGAGTGGTTCAAATTTCTGAGTATCCACAAGATCATTACCTACAACTTTTATGAAGACCATATTTTAAGTTTCGGAGGTTAAGTAGGTCAAATAAATTAATTTTTGTAAGGTAGGATGCTGTGATGGAAATGAGTATTTATAGAAGAAAAATCATATCTCACTGTAGGTTTATCCAAATTGGTTGATTCTTGAAAGATTTGAAACTAGACTTCTATATCTACAATTCTTATGAAGACACCAAATCCTAATAAGGAATTTATCTTATTTAAACGCAGCTCCCAAAAAGAGTATTCTGTCAAAGATAACTCATTTCACCTACCATAGAAAGATCTAGATACATTTGACATCACTCATGACATAAATTGTCCTCCATTTAACATTATCCATGACATCAATATATTCCACTAAATTTTCAGATTTTTCTTTATAATTATTTTATGTATTGTTAGGTCCTCTTTTCCACCTATAAATACCCACCTTATTTCCTCATTTTATTCATCAAGCTTTCTCAAGCAAATCTTCTCTCTATACACTTCTTTACACATTCTTAAATATAGTTTTAGTTTTTAGTAGTGAAAAAATACTATTCCGGTGATTCATATACTCCGGATAGTACACAAAACGTTCCGGCGAGGAGATAAGCTAGGACTCAAGAGTGTTCATTAAGTCTTTCGGTACCAACTAAATCTTCGGTCTCCAGGTATGTAAGGTTTCAATGAGAGTATTCCTTCCGCTCTCATGTCTAAATTATTTTGATTATATGATAAATTATGTTTATTTTCTTTAAGCTTTACTATAAGTTATGTGGGTGTTTATCCATGGGTTCTTCCACCCATGTAGTCCAAAAACTCTTTCAATTAAATATCTTAATTTCAAGTAATATTTTCTTATGTTAATTCTTAATTTTACTTAATTGTATGAATCATGGTTAAACTAATGATTATTGCTCTATTTTGATGCAACATAATTTCATATGTACGAATTGATGGTTTACAAGTAATTCTTTTATTTATCTATTTAAAGGTTCTTGAAATTCATGGTGGGTTGTTTAAAGAATGATTTTTAATTAATGGATTTCAAAGTATTTATATATATTTATTTACATACATATTTGCAAGTTGAAGTGATTTGAACCCATCTAGTTTTACTATGTTTTTAATAAAGTTTGACTTGAAAGCTTTGACTCCAAATGAATGTTTATAAAAGCAATATCTATGATCAAAAGGGAGTCTTATGAAATGAAAGAATGATGAAATGATATGAATGATGGATTCTTTATGCAATAAGGACAATTCTTGCATATTTGAATTATCAAATGTTTTAATGAGCTATTCTACCGAATATGATGTTTGAATTCTCAAGTTATATGCTATGAATATTTTGAAGTATTAAACTATTCCGTGGGATTGACTTAGCACCGAATGAGACATTGAGGTGGGATTCGGTAAGGGAATCCTAGTAGCAACCCCTTGTCTCATTAACTATGTGCCAATATAGGAGCCCTTGTAGGCTTAGGCTAATGGATCCATGAAAGCCCTTAAAGTTAAAGTTAAAGAAATGAATGAAGTTGATGGAGTTCTACCTGGCAAGTAGTCTCCCAGGCCAACGTAGGGGGTTATGTTGGATTCCATGAAATAGCTCGCATGGTCTTAAATATCGATTATGGTTAATTTCCCACAAAAATGTTTTAAAGGATATATATATGATTTATTATGCATACATTAAATTATGTTCCATATTACATAAACTTTTAATGTTTCCTCAATGTTCATGCATCATTACATACTTAGTATATTCAGAGTACTAATGCATACTCTTTTGCCTACATGATATCACCATGTAGGGATCAGTGCTCCTTCTCTTTCTCCTCCACGTGGCTAGTTGATATTCCATTGAAGACTACTTTTGGTGAGTTCCCATATTTCGGGAACAATACTCCTTTATCTTTCTAGCTTATGATATGTTAAGATATTTTACTATGGCATTTCTTTTATTATGATTGAGGGTGAGCTAGGGACTTGTCTTAACCCCGTTAAATCTAATAGTTAGAGGTATTGTTGGACATATATAAGTTGAAGATTTACTATTATGATTTCCGTTTGTTTATTTATCATCATTACTTATGAAAGGCTAAAAGAATGCTAATAGGCTTGATTGAGGTACTTTCGTGTTCCTCATTCGCCATGTCACATCTAGGCCCTAGGCTTGGGTCGTGAATGGCTAGGACCAGGACTACGGCCTGAGGTAGAGGAAGGGAGACACTCCCTGAGGTAGATGTTGGGACCCCAACTAGGGGTAGATATAGAGTTTGAGCTAGAGTCCATGGTCGGGGTATGGCGGCAGGCAGAGGTCGTGCCCGAGGAGCGGCGCCAGCTAGAGGTCGTGCTAGAGAGGCTTCTCTTGATCCACAGATTGATGCTAGAGAGGAACAAGTACCTCTAGAGCCTGCTACTGCACCATTTCTTCAGGACACTTTGATGCGATTATTGGATGCGCTCGAAGGATTTAATCAGAGTGTAAGGGAAAATGGTACACCTAAGGATTCTCATACTAGAACAGGAGCCCAGACCCTAGGGCAGGATCAGATTCTAGTTGTTCAGGGTCTGGTGGGCCAGCCACCTACAGGCCCTAGAGCATATAAGGATGGAGTGCAGGTAGGAGGAACCCAGGGTGCACCTGTAGTTATGTTGACTAACGACGAGCAATGCTAATATAAGAGGTTCTAAAAAATTGACCCACCATAGTTTCAAGGTGGGAAGATTGAGGATATACACGAGTTTCTGACCACATGCCAAGAGTTGTTAGAGGTAGTAGGATTAGCTGAGACTCACAGAGTTTGTTATAATACACTCTAATTATGTGGGCTAGCCAGAGAGTGGTGGAGAGTGTATCTGAGTTCCAAGCCAGTTAGGTCATCCCAGATGACTTGGGATGAGTTAGCTAGTGCCTTTTATACTTGTGGTGATCCAGATCATCTTTCATGGTAGTGTACATCTCAGGGTCGAAGAGGAACCCAGCCTAGTTCTTTAGTTTCAGTTATAAGACCAGCACCATTGGTCAGAGGTCGAGGTAGAGCCCAGACTAGTAGAGTTGGTCGCACTCCTGGTAGGGGTGCTGTAGTCCCTCAGGGAGGAGGTAGAGGTGTTGGGAAAGTTGTAGGTGGTAGGAGAGCTCAGTTTTATACTTTTCCAGAGAGACCCGACGCTGAGGCTTCCGACACAGTTATCACAGGTATTGTCCCAATTTGCCATCGACCTGCATCTGTATTATTTGATCTAAGGTCTACATTTTCCTATGTGTCTGCCTATTTTGCATCTAATTTTGATTTGATATGTGATCATATGTCCGTGCCCGTTTATGTTTCTACACCCGTGGGTGAACCCTTAGTGGTAGATCGAGTATATCGATCATATCTTATTTCCTTGGCCGAGTATGATACTTGGGTAAATATGATTATTCTGGGGATGGTAGATTTTGATGTGATATTGGGTATGGATTGGCTTTCTCCCCATCGTGCTATTCTCAATTGTTATGCAAAACCTGTTACCTTAGCGATACCTGGTGCCCCAAGAATTGAGTGGAAGGGTACTAGTGGCTCCTATCCCAATAAGGTTATCTTATATATTCATGCTTAGAGGTTGATTGATAGAGGGTGTATGTATTATTTGGCCTTTATTCGGGATACCAGTATTGAGTCACCTCTTATAGAGACTGTCCCAGTGGTTAAGGAGTTTTTTCTGATGTATTTCCTACTGATCTTCCTGGTGTTCCTCTGGATAGGGATACTGATTCTGCTATTGACTTAGAGCCTGGCACTAAACCCATTTCTATTCCTCCATATCACATGGCTCCAATTGAATTAAAGGAGTTGAAGTATCAATGGAAAGACTTGTTGAGTAAGGGGTTTATTCGCCCTAGTGTATCTCCTTGGGGTGCACCAGTTTTGTTTGTAAAGAAAAAATATGGGACTATAAGGATGTGTATCAATTACAGGTAGTTGAAAGGGTAACTATTAAAAATAAGTATCCTCTTCCCCATATTAATGATTTATTTGATCAGCTATAGAAAGCGACATTATTTTCCAAAATAGACTTGAGGTCCGATTATCATCAGTTGAAGATTAGGGCATCAGATATCCCTAAGACAACTTTTCAGACTCGTTATGGTCACTACGAGTTTTTGGTGATGTCATTTAGGTTGACCAATGCCTCCGCAGCACTTATAGAGTTGATAAACGAAGTGTTTTGCCCGTACTTGGATTCTTTTATGATAGTATTCATTGATGACATCTTGGTGTATTCCAAGACTGTGGCAGATTATGTCCGCCATTTGAGGTTGGTACTTCAGAAGTAGAGGGAAGAAAAGTTGTATGCAAAGTTCTCCAAGTGTGAATTTTGGCTTAATTCTGTTATATTCTTAGGATACGTAGTGTCCAAAGAGGGGATTAGAGTGGATCCAGCTAAGATTGAGGCAGTTAGAGGTTGGACAAGGCCTGCTTCTTCTATTGAGATTCGTAGTTTTATGGGGTTAGCCGATTATTACAGACGATTTTTGTAGGGCTTCTCCACTATTACAGCTCTATTGACTAGATTGACTCAGAAGGCCATGGATTTTCATTGGTACGACGAGTGTGAAGTGAGCTTCCAAAATCTCAAGACTTTATTGACTTCAGCTCCTATTTTGATGCTACCCAAGGAAGGTGTGGGATTTACTGTATACTTTGATGCTTCCGGTGTTGGTTTAGGCGGTGTATTGATGCAGAAGGGGAAAGTGGTTTCCTGTGCCTCGAGATAATTGAAGGTCCATGAGAAAAACTATTCTACTCATGATTTGAAGTTAGCGGCTGTAGTTTTCGTGCCTAAGTTATGGCGTTATTACCTATAAAGTGTGCATTGCGAGGTCTTCACCGATCATAGGAGTCTTTAGTATATATTCTGTCAGAGGGATCATTACTTGAGGCAACATAGATGTCATAAGTTGCTGAAGAACTATGACATGACTATTTTCTATCACCCAGGAAAAGCCAATGTGGTGGCGGATGCCTTAAGTAGGAAGTCCTCTAGTATGGGGAGTCTTGCTATGATCTGAGTTGAGGAGAGGCCATTGGCTAGAGATGTTCAGAGGCTGGCTAATAGCCTTATCCGATTGCAGATTTCAGAGGATGGTGGTGTTCTTGCCTTTGTGGAGGCACGTTCTTCCTTGGTTGAGTAGATTCGGGAGAGACAATTTGAGAATGAGAAGTTATGTATCATTCGAGACAAGGTGTTAAGAGGTGAAGCTAATGAGGTGGTAGTTGATTCGGAAGGAGTATTAAGGATTGGCGGCAGAATTTGTTTGCATAAGGTGGGTGACCTGACTAGACTTATTTTGAAAGAGGCTCATTGTTCAAGGTATTCCATCCATCCGGGAGCACCCAAGATGTATCATGATCTGGGTCAGCGCTATTGGTGGTGTGGGATGAAGAAGGATATCACAGAGTTCGTGTCCAAGTATTTGACTTGCCAGCAGATAAAGTGTGAGCACTAGTGGCCTGGGGGTATGAGTCAGAGGATGCCTATTCCCACTTGGAAGTGGGAAATGATCACCATGGACTTTGTTGTAGGTTTACCTCCCACCGTAGGTGGTTATGATTCTATATGGGTGGTTGTTGACAGACTGACAAAGTCTGCCCATTTTATTTCGATTAAGGTGAGGTACACAGCGGATAAGCTAGCCCAGTTGTATATTAGCCATATGGTTCTACTTTATGGTGTACTAGTATCCATTGTTTCAGATCGAGGTTCAGTATTTACTTCGCACTTTTGGCAGGCATTACAACATTATTTGGGTACTAGACTTGATATGAGTACATCGTTTCACCCACAGACCAATGGTCAGTCCAAGCAGACAATTCAGGTGTTGGAGGACATGCTTCGAGCTTGTGTTATTGATTTTGGTGCTAGATGGGATCAACACTTGCCCCTAGTGGAGTTTGCCTACAACAACAGTTATCACTCCAATATCTAGATGGCTCTATTTGAGGCTTTGTATGGTAGGCTGTGTTGATCCCCTATTAGATAGTTTGACTTAGCTGAGATGGACTCCTTAGACACGGACTTTCTTAGACATGCTATGGAGCAGGTTTGTAGGATTCAAGGTAGACTCTTGACAGCCCAGAGTAGGCAAAAGAGTTATGTAGACCAGAGAGTTTGACCATTGGAGTTCATGGTGAGTGATTATGTTTGGCTTCGAGTGTCTCCCATGAAGGGCGTGATTTGGTTCAAGAGGAAGGGCAAGCTCAACCCTCAATTCATTGGACAATTTGAGATTTTGGTGCGAGTTGGAGAGATGGCTTATAGATTGGCCTTGTCACCTAGCTTATCGGCTGTGCATAACTTGTTTCATGTCTCTATGCTACGAAAGTATGTTCTAGATGAATCCCATGTGTTATCATTCGATTTAGTGTAGTTGGGTCTAGACCTGACATTTGAGGAGGAGCCTATAGCTATTTTAGATAGGCAGGTTCATAAGCTTAGAACCAAGGAGATAGCTTCAGTGAAGGTACAGTGGAAGCACCGTTCAGTCGGAGAGGCGACTTGGGAAACAGAGGCTGATATGCGCGCTAGATATCCCCAGCTTTTCGAAGCTTCAGGTACTTTCCTTTACTTTATGTTTAGGGACGAACATGATTTTTAGTGGTGGATAATATAATGAACCGTTTGGTCATTTTGAGAATGAGTCATCTCTCTCCATAAAATACTCTCTCCATAAATTTAAATTAGAAATTTGGACCTTTCGATAACTTTGGTTAATTAGTTGAGGGATAATGTTAGAGAATTAATTTAATTAATGGGCTAAAGTGTTAATTTATTTAATATCATATACCATTTTTCTTATATTTATTAAAATAGGTTAGTAGGGTTTATAAATTTTAATACATAATTAATTTAGAAAAGAAAAAAGAATAATAATAAAAGAAAAGAAAAAATAAATAAATTATATATATATATATATATAATCTGATGGCTTAATGCCATCAGATGTAACGATAAATAGAGAACAACGACGAGAAAACGAGAAACAGAAACGGGAAGGAAAAAAAATATGGAGGAAGAAAGAAAAGAAAGGGGAAAAAAATAAAGGAGAAAAGAAAAATATGAATTTTCATTCCAAAGCGTCAAGGTAATTATTCTCATCCTTTCCATTAAATTTTCATGTGATTATGAACATATTACATATAAAATCTTGATTTGGGGGTCGAATAACGATCCGTTTTAGCTGAAATTTGACATGTGAGTTTATTTTATCACGAGTGAACATAATTGGAAAGAAAATTTCAAATTTGACTTCAATGACATAGAATGAGTTAGTTTCTGAATTTTGATATATTGAGATAGATAATTAAATATTAGGTATATTATATTTTATGAATTACATTAAATTTATGATGTTGGAGAAATTAGAACCTAACCCTAGGCTTAAAATTTGGAAATATGAGAGTTGACATGTTATTTGACATCAACATTAGGAACTTGATTATAGATTTGGGTAGGTTTTGGGTCTAGGCTAGACATATAATGATATAGGTGTTATTAGTTTTGAAATCTTATTGTGGTTATTTATTTGATTAGATTATACTTATTTGGAGGCCCAACGAAAAGAAAAGGCTCAAGTACCAGAGTAATTACTTGATTAATTAAAGCAAGTGAATTTCTAAACCTCTGTTTAAGCTTGTAGATGCTTGTATTTCCGTGTTATGTGTACTGGGGAGTAATGTGAATTAGACTGGGTTATTTACTGTATGATTGGCCTTAAAAATAGAGATGAGGGGTATAAAATGGTAATCTAATGAATGTATTAGTGGGATTGATATGTTGTGATTATGAGTTTATTTTGGATAGGTGAAATTACTTGTTGATGTGAGATAGGAAAAATTATTGTTTTTTTATGTTATTATCATGAATTATATGAACATGAATTGATTGTATTAGTTCTGACATATTATATTGAGACTGAAAATAATATGAAATAAAAGGGGTTGGGCCCCACGCTCCGTGGTAGATATTATGAAACAAAGGGGTCGGGCCACACGCTCCATGGCAGGTATTATGGAAATAAAGAGGTCAGGCCACACGCTCTGTGGTAGGAAATATGGAAATAAAGGGGTCAGGCCACATGCTCCGTGGCTAGAAATATATATTGAGGGTCGGGCCACACGCTCCGTGGCAGGTTGGGTTCTGGACTGTAATTCAGCGGATGTGTACCGATAGGACAGACATGCATCATCTCATTTCATTGCATCGCATTGTGTTGATATTTGTGAATTCGTGTTTACCCCTTTATTGCTCTGTATATGCTGAACTTGACTTGATATAATTCATTGATGAGACTATTAATGAGTATTCGTGGACTATATTACTGTTATTACTGTATAAGTGTAGAGTTGGGCTACTTTTATGCAGGTTATAGTTGAGGAGGTTTGGTTGGGATGACAGGATTACTTGTATCTATCGAGCTTTGCTTTGTTTTAGTTATCCACTTGCTGAGTACCATGTTGTTTGGTACTCACCCCTTGCTTCTACACTTGTGTAGGTTGTGAGCCCGGACTTGCTTGATCTCCTAGTGCTTCCTACCAATTCCGAGGCTATCATCTAGAGTGTTGAGGTAGCTGTTACATCCATCTAGCGGACACCTCTTACTCTTTTATTATGTTTTAGTCTTATTATAGAGACAAAGACATTGTGACTATATTTTCTTTCGTATTCGATAATGTATTAGTGGCTTGTACACATGACAACAAATCTTGGGGATTTTGAGATTATTTTACGTGTTTTCTCTTAAGTTAAATTTTAATTCCTTTCTTTTTCTTCCGCATCTATTTTCCATTGGGTATTAGTTTGACTTATCTCGGTGGGTTGAGAAGAGTGCCATCACACCCGGATTTGGCTTGTGACAAACAATCATAAAAATTTGTGGTAAACAAACACCATTATTATACATAAATGCTTCAGGTAATATATAATGTAATTTCATTTTAATATCATTAGCAGATCTCAAACAATGGGTAGTTTTATGGAAATATCTAGAAGGAATAAACCCTTCTTGTACACAATTAACATCAGCACCACTATAAAATAAAGTCACAAATTCTTTTCTAAAATTATAATCTATCTGAAGAGTAATATTAGTATAAATTTTTGTGAAGTGATAATACTGAGTTTTTGTAAAAACACTGTTATCATCAAATCGAATATTTGTCAAAAAGTTTTCATCCTGATTTTCCAAATTGGTTTCTATCAAAATATCTTTATTTTTTGGATCAGGTTTATTAGCCTGTAAAAATAAATCAAAAGTTCTTGCATCTTCTAAACTGAAAATTCTTTTGTCATAACTCTTGTTTTGATTTTTTAAATGAATAATTTCTTATTTTAAAATACAAATTTCTTGTTGTAAATCAAAAGTAGTAATTTCTATTTTAATAAAATTTCTTTGATTTAAAATTTATTTTAAATCAGACATCGAATAATATGCAGGCTGGCTAATAATATTAAAAGATTTTTCTTCTGCCTTATTACTACTCGAACCTTCTTCAAAAACAGTATCAAAAATCTTATTTCTCAAATCCTTGTCTGTAACAGTTTTTAAAACATCAAATATTTTATCATCATCAATTACAGAAACAGTCAAATCTTGAAAATTAGATAACAAATTATATAAATTATCATCCTTTTCACAAGGCAAACCCCTTTGACAGGGTACATATTCATTATCAGAAAAAGATCTATCAGAATCAGAATATAAATCTTCATTATGTAAAACACGTACATGATTAGTAACAGAACTAGAAGAATCAGAACTAGTTTTACCAGTATCAGAAGATGAATATTCATGCTCAGAATTTAAAAGTATCTTGCACAAAGAATCTTTTAACTTATCATCTAAATCCAATTATTTAATCTTTTCCCGAGTCTTACATTCATTAGCATAATAGCCAAATATACCGCACTTATGATATTTAATATGTCGTTTATAATCTTTTAAACTATTTTTATCAAAAAAACTTGCGTTTACCCTTTTGCCTATATTTTTTGGGAAAATCATTATGCTCAGATTTATTTCTAGATTTAAACTTGCGATGTTTTTTTGTAAAACTTTTCAGTAGAAGGAAAAAGCTTCTTTTTTCTTGATTTAACAGGCATGTCACTAGCAAATTGATCACAAAATTCACCCAATTGTTGTCTTTCATTTAATCTATTTTTCTTAATATGATAATTTATTTTAATCTTATTGCAAATAATTAAACCTTCCTGAGTACACACACTGATAATTTTACCATAGGTAAGCAGTTCATAAGGAATCTTAGCATTATTACCATGAAGATTCTTCCTAACACGTTCAGCAAAAATAGAAGGCAATCCATCAATAAATTTAGACTTCCAATGTTCATGGCTACAATAATGCAATCCCATAACTCTACTTCGAAAAACATCTTTATACCATCTTAAATCAGACAATTATCTACAACGCAAATTTTGTCTGGTAGTTCTAATAGTTTCAGCATCATCAGTCCAACGACCACAAAAATATTTAAACATTGTAGTAACTAAAGTATAAACAACATTAGGATGAGTAGAATCAGAAGTACCGGTATCAGCAGTTTCATAAGCTAATTGTCCATCTATGGAATGGATACTAGTAGTATTCATAATCGTAGTTCGTTGTTCTTGATTTAAAAAATTATTCCACCAGCCTTTTAATTGACCAGTAAAACTAGCAACAATCATAGAACCAATAGCTTTATCAAAATTTTTATTAACTTTACAAATTGTGCTATACATTAAAATTCTATGCACAGTAGTAAAAATCTGCTTATCATTAAAACCATCAATGTTTCATTCATAAATTTCTCGACTATTATAACTATTGCTAAAAGTGTGATCACGTTCTTCATTTAAAACATCAAAAGAAGTAGGCCTGTTATAATAATACAGGCGTTGAATAGGCTTATCAACCCATTTAGTATTAATTCTATTCAAAAAAAAGTCTTGTCATGCCTGTTGGCTAATAAAATCTTCATCTTTTGCAGATAAAATAGGTTGGGATTGCAAATCTAAACTAGTAACTTGAGAAGATAAATCAATATTTTTTAATTTATCACGCAAAAGTTGTTCAATATCACCAGAAGATTCAGTTTTAAGATTCTGTATTTCAGGAGGTGGTTGTAAAGTATTTTTAACAATTTTTTAATCAACCTTGTCCTTATTTTTTGTAAAAGCTTCAATTTTTTCATGCAAAGCTTTAGATTGTTTTAAATAATTATCTAGGTTTTTATGCAGGAACATAATATGTTCACCTAAAATACTCAAATAATAATTAGCATAATTTTGTTGTTTAAGAATAATGTTAACATGTTCATAATTTAATAAAGCACCTCTATTTTCAAATAATTTGGAAAAAGAAGTAAAATTTATAGTTTTACCATCTTTATTAATTTCAAAAGATTGCATAGGGGTAATGAAGAAATAACTATATCACCAGAAGCAGATAAATGATATTCATGTTCAATTACAGAAAAATATTATCCTAGATATTTAATCATAAACCATGGTACAAATGACAATATAATTTTTTTTTGCAAGATCAGCATAGAAATCATCTTGAAAATATTTCATTTCTTCTTGAGTAAATGATGAAAAAAAACATGTTCTAAAAGATTCCCATTTTGGACAAAAAATTCAGCCGATATTTGTTTTCTTGCATGAACCCGGACTAAAATCAATAGTTGTATTAATCATGTTAAACCGTTTGGAAAATTCATTTCAGAATCTGTAGGATCACTTTAATTATCCTCTCCCCTTGCAATATTTTTATTATCAATAATAATAATAATAATAATAATAATAATAATAATTTACAAAAGAAGAACATAAATATTTTCTAAAAGATTCCCATTTTGGACAATAAAATTCAACAAATATTTGCTTTCTTGCCGTAGATCCCCGGACTAAAATCAATAGTTGTACTATCTATGTAAACTAGTTGGGAAATTTATTTCAAAATCTGTACCAAGTTTATAAATAGTTTGTACATCTACTCTAGGAATCGTCCATGTATTCAATAAATCTTGATTAACAGGTAAATCTATATGTTCTTTTAACATATTTTTAATATTTTTTGGTTTTTTAAACCAATCCATAACAAAGAGAATAAGTGTTAAATAACAACTTTTATAAATTATTAGAATACTTTCATGACTCTGATACCAAGTGTTGACCAGAACCTTAGGAGTTATTGACACTTTTATTTAGTCGGGTATTTTTATAAAGTTAAATGTATTTTATGTAAGCTGCGATTTAGTTGTTTAAAATCCAATCGGAAACATCCCTAGGCGATTCAACCAGCCATGCAATACTTACCAATGAAATCACAAGGTTTTAACCCAATTAATCCATGACTAATTATGTCGGAAACACCCCTTTTAGGGCTTACCAATGCTATGATTTAAGCTTAGTTTACGATAAAATTATTTTAACTTAAACCACTGACTAAAACCGTAACCCATTAAACAAGAGCTCTTATTTTAGAGAGTAGACGTACAAACTATTTATAAATTTGATACTTTTGAGAAATTTGCTGGTAAAACTACTGTTAAAACTACTGAATTCAGTTTTACTATGGAAAAGGAAAGTGATATTTTCCATTTATTTATCCAAGATGATATAGATTATTATAAAAACAAAGATTATAATTATTTGCATATTGGTTTGGTTCAAGTAGCTTTTAAACCCTTAACTTTAAAAGGTTTACCTGAGAGTTTTATTGCTTCTTTAAGAGATGGTAGAAATTTAAACTGGAATAATTCTCGGATTGGTACAATACAGTCAAGTTTGGCTTATGGTGCTATTTATTTTAATACTTATCCGAATTTGAATGTTGCATTAACTAATGTGAATGTTTTACAGTCTTTGATTTTGAATGTAAAAATTAATGGTTATAATTATTTACCCGGTATAGAAGTAATTTGCATTTGTACTAAAATTGTGTATAGAACTTTATATACTCTATCTCCTAGGTGTCGAATTGCTGACCAAAATAATGAGACTGTTTTGTTTGAAAATAATTTTTCTAAATAAAAAATTATTACACGTAGATTAATTAAATGGGAAGAAATCAATTTTTCTGATGAATGGTTTATTGAAGAAGCTGCTATTCCACAAAATATTACTAGTGAAGAAATTTTTGAGATTTCACAGACTAAACACGATACTGTTAGACTTAGATTTAAAAATGATAATATTTCCAGAATTACCGATTCTTCTTCTAGATTAACCAGATCTGTATCTTCTTATATTTCACCTGCTAATTATTTGGTAGATATGCCTTTTAAAGCATCCACATCTCAGATTAGAGAAACTGTTCTCCCAAGATTTGACCATATTATCATAGATAATAAAAATATTGCTAGGGGATAGGATAATTTAAGTGATCCTATAGATTCTGAAATGCATTTCCCAACTGGTTTACATGGATAGTACAACTATTAATTTTAGTCTGGGATCTCCGGCAAGAAAACAAATATCTGTTGAATTTTATTGTCTAAAAATTAAATGATAATATTATATTTGATATATATTTTCTACCACTTAAAGAAAGTCTAATTAACAGAACAACTAACAAAAATATATTTTCCAAGTTCGACTGTAAAAGGGAATTTTGGCAAATAAAAATGAATAAAGATAGTATTCAATATATGGCATTTTCTACTCCTCAAGGACAATACAAATGGCTAGTCATGCCATTTGGATTAAAAAATGCACCTCAGATATTCTAAAAAATGGATAATATCTTTAAAGATTATGACTATATATTTATCTACGTCGATGACATTTTAATTTTATATGATACTCTTGAAGACCACTTGATACATCTAAATAAGTTTACAAACTTATTTTAGAACATGGATTAGTACTTTCTAAAAAGAAAGCAAGCGTAATAAAAAAATGAGATGAAATTTTTGGGTATGATAATTGATGGAAACGGTATAAAACTACAAAGCCATATAGTAGAAAAAATATCCATTTTCCCCAATAAATTAATCGATAAAAAACAAGTACAGAGCTTTCTAGGAATTCTTAATTATGCTTCCGATTATATTCAAAATATGGCTGAATTAGGGAAGCCATTCCAGGAATTATTACAAAAGGATAAAAGTTTTGAATTTAATGAAGTACTAGCTAAAAAGGTAAAAGATATTAAATCTATATGCAAGAATTTATCAAAATTACAAATATCCAAAGATAGTGATGACTTAATTCTAGAAACAAACACTTGAGAACACTGTTGGAGCGGCATATTAAAAAAGAAAGACTACGATCCTAATAAGAATAAAATAGGAGAAAGTCTATGCCGATATTGTTCCGGAACCTTTTCAGATACACAAACACAATTTCATATTAATGAAAAAGAATTATTAGCCGTAGTAAAAAGTTGTCAAAAACTATATTACTTTTTATTGCCAAAGAGATTTACTCTTAGAAGCGATAATACACAAGTAAAAGACTTTGTTCATAATAATCCTCCCTCAAAACCGAAATATAAATAATTTATTAGATGGAAAATGTTATTGTCTGAATACTCTATTGACATCGAAATTATTCGATCTGATAAAAATATTGCAGCAAATTTTCTCACAAGAGATGGTCGAAATTAAACAACATATGATGATATATTTGCAAGATATCAATAAATGCTTTGAGGATATTCAGACTTCAGTATCCGATATTATTGAAATTGCCAATTTCGATTATGAACAAAAGATTGCTGACAAATTAATTAGCATATGTGCACAGATAACGTCCAAAATTGGACAATGCAACATTTTTTATGATACCATTAATAGCCTAATAAAAATTAAAAAAGATAATAACACCTCTACAATTACTGAGGTGCAGGAGGATAAATATCAAAAAATATCTTTCAGACCTCAACTGCCTCAAAAAGGAATTACTTTGGGATCTGTGAAAGAAAGATTCGATATGTTGCTTTCAACAATAGAAAACCAAGAACAGATAATGAGAGATTTATTTTCTCTTAAAACCATCCCAAATAGATATATTAATTTTACAGAAATATATCCTCATATTAATTACCTTCTTGGGTACAAGAAGAAGTTAAAGATTGTTATCTTAATAACCCTACGATTACAATAAAAGATATTTTGGTTCTAAAGTTTATTTATGCTGGACCAAATTTTTATAAAGAAGAAAGATACCCAGCCTACCATTTTATGCAAATTGGAAAGGCCGATAATTTTAATATAATAAATAATTTTCAAGAAAAGTTTTTCAAAGATTCACTAAAGAAAACTCTCATTATAGAAGAGCAATTGGATTAAGAATTGTACTCCAAAATATGGAACATAGTTTCAAGAAAGGATTCAGGATATATGGAGGAACTAAAATATATTCCTCAATCTTGATTGCCCCAACAAGGAATACTCCTCCGTCAGCAAAAAGATATAGGAAAACAAAAATAGATTTAATCAATAAAGGAATCATTAAATCCAGCCCTCAGGCTCAACAAAATTGTGCGAGATGAGGAAGCACAAAAAAGACACGTGTAAATTTTGTTCAGCAAAAAAGGAAAAGATAATAGAGTATGCCATGTCAACATCCTCCGAATAAAGAAAGGACAAATGGACGGATCAAAGAAGGAAACAAAAGATGATGGAAGAAACGAGAAGATAAGAAGAAGAATAGTCGATAGAGACCCTTTTGTCTTTTTGTAATTATATAAAAACATAGGGTCCCACTAGTTTTTTTTCTTTTAATTATGTAATATAGGTCATTGTTAGGTCATTTTCATTTCATTTAGTTTAAATTATGTTTGAAGTCCGTCTTTTATCTCCTCCTATAAAAGGAGATTAGTTGTAAGCTAGGAAGGTATTGGGAAAAATAGAAAAAACTCTCTTCTACCTTTGTAAAAACCACTTGAAAAATATGAATAAAAATTAAGTTTGTGAGTATCTTTCTTAAGTATCATTATTATTACTTTATAATTCATTTTCTTTTATAAAAAGAAAGAACGCCCTTTTCATATTATCCTTACGCCTAGAGGTAGGAAACGAAACTAGGCCGTGTTGTGATATTCTAAAGGAATGTCAAGGGAAGTTACCTGCTAACAGATTGGGATTGAAATATTCGATAAAAGTCTCGATGGATACCCGGAGTATTTGCGGTCAAAATAGAATAGGTATGAAAGTTTGTTGGACGCTCAACTTTTTATTTAAGTTACGAAATTATA
Organism: Solanum dulcamara; assembly: GCF_947179165.1. Classification (NCBI taxonomy): domain Eukaryota; kingdom Viridiplantae; phylum Streptophyta; class Magnoliopsida; order Solanales; family Solanaceae; genus Solanum; species Solanum dulcamara. The sequence continues at coordinate 26,771,217 of NC_077245.1, forward strand.
CTTTTATAATATTATGCTATTCAAGAAATTTATTGTATTTTAATTATAATGCTTGATTTAGCCATAACATATTTCCCTTTAGGAGGATTAATTTTATTTGTTAAACAAGATGATTGTGTCTTTAGGTATGAAAATATACCACTCAGATTATTGATTTTTTGAACTAACGATTTTCTAGACCACACCCCAAGTTGGTACCAGAGCCATAAAGCGAGGTCCACTTAAGCGAACCCCCTGCCGCTTAAGCGACATCTGAGAGGGGTTAAGGTCAGGGTTTAGTCTTTTTCCCCATTGTCAGACTTGGGAGCTCGAATAGGTGAATTTTGATGTGGGATTTCTTGTGTTGATGATTGGGTAAGTGTTCTTGACCAAGAATTTATGTTATCTATCCATTTTGTCATGATTTTGGTTTCAAATTGAGGATTTTGGACCCCAAATTTGAGGTTTCTTCAAGAACATGAAAAAATCCTTAAATGGATGATTGTGACCTGATTTCAACCCCATTTTCATAATGGTTTTCGACAATGGATTCATAATACTCCAAGGAACATTTTCATGTATCCCCGGAGTTAGACCCCCATTTATCAAAGTTGAATATTGAGCAGTTGACCCCTTTTCACTGAATTTCACATTCTTAGTAACGTTGGTTTCGTATTTTTGATTAGGAACTTGAGATTGCATAGATTATGGTGATTTGGAGTATATTCGGAAGGGGAAGGCTCAAGAGGATTGATCAAGTGCGTATTGACTAAGGCAAGTGGACTCTTAAAACTCCATGAATCTTTTAAAATTCCCAAATATATCGTGTATATGTGTTGAGGCATAATGGGGATGAGGTTACGAGTTTAATTGTGATATGAACTAATCTAAAATGAATTGACGTGTTAATAAAAGATGATGTATGATATTATTGAGTATTGAATATTACATGCCGTAATCTAGATATCTATGTATATTTGATGAAATACTTGATAATCTAATTGTGATTGCATTTTTTCTGAACAGATTATTCCTCATTACTTGTGTGAGCATGCTGCTTGCATTGGTTCAGAAATACTGTGTATGATTGTGAGATTAAGGTCATTTTCGATCAGAGATATGATATGGACGAGGTAAGTTCTAGCGAGATATTGATAGGTCGAGGTCAGTTTTTGTGAGAGATTGATTGGTTGAGTCATTTCCGATGGGATTATATTACTGAGGTTATTTTTGGCTTGATTACATTGTCGAGGACATTTTCGATGAGATTATATGACTGAGGTCATTTTCGACAAGGTTGTAGGACTGAGGTCATTTCTGGTCAGAGATTATGAGACCGAGGTCATTTTCAATCAGAGTTTATTATATCGAGCTCTTTGTCGGCAATTGCATACATGCATGATTATTGAGTAAGCATACACATATTCTGCAAATTTTTGTTGACAATTTGATGCCTACTTGTACTTGTGAGTATTTGTACGATATGTCTTGTGATATTGAGTTATGATCTCAACCTTATTGAATGTTTGGTTTGAACTATTAGGTTGGGATAATTTCTATGCCGATGTTAGTCTAGAGGCTCATTCTAGTTGGAAAAAGGAGGTTGTGTATTTTGTTAGATTTACTTAGTTTTTCTAGTTAGCTTGCTAGGTATCGTGTTATTTGATACTCATCCTTGCTTCTACACTTCTGTAGGTTCTGAGTCTGGACTTTGATCACCGTCTTATTTTTATCATTCGAGGCTTCTAGGATTTACGAGAGAGGTAATTATTGACATTCAACACACTCTCAAATGTCTTGTACTTTTATGCTTTACTCTACTTGAGAGTTGAAGACATATTGAGACTATATTTCATTTAAGTTTTATTTTCTTTAGAGGCTTGTACATGTGACAATCAATCTTTGGAGGTAATTTAAGTTGAAAGATTTCTGCTTTTGATTATTATTTACCTATTTAGACTTTTTTTGCTTTATTTATCGAAATATTAGATTTTTAGCTGACTTGTCCGATGGGAAAGGATAGATACTATCACACCCAAATTCGGGTCGTGACAAAACCAACAGATTATATTGATGAGGAGATCAAAACCTATAACAAATGGATCAAGTCTGATGAGATGGCAGGATGCTATATTCTTTCCTTTATGGAGAATGTGTCATGCCTTGAGAGGGTACCCTACGTGTGGCCAGCACTCAGAGACTATTGTTGTCCCCAAGCGAACCACTTGATTCACTCGAACACTCAATGAAAGACTTAAGAAAATCAAATAATGGCACTCGAGTAGGCTAACATCTCTACAACTCAGTAAGGGGTAATTTAAAAATCAAGACAATCTCATAAATAAAGTCTCAAAATACTCAAGGTATAAAGTAGCTCAATCTCATAACTCAATACTTAAAAGATTCAAAATAGACTTTGAAAGTACCAATCTAACCCAACTCTGACTCTATCTATGAAGGCTCTATTAACTACCAAGAAGGTGTCGAGACAAGCCCACGACTACCTCAAAAGAAACTACTCATAAGTAATAACTGAAATAAATGTGATTCCTCCAGAAGCAAGGAGGTCTCACCACTATAAAAAAAGAAAGGATCTTCAATGAAGAGCTTGTTGATGATCTATAGCACATGTATTTGCATTATAAAATCATGCAAACCAAATGACGCTAGTACATGAAATGTATGAGTATGTAAAATAACTGAAGTAAACACAACTCAACAACTCAACATCAAGGAAATTCAACTCAACAGGCCCAATTCAAGAAACTCAACTCAAAGGTAACTCAAGTCATACTCAAAATAATATGCAAGTTTATGAATGAACAAGCTTTGAAAGAAGGCTCCATGATATGCAACTCAACCAAATCAAATAATTTATTTTAAGGGAGTTTATCTAACTAAAAAACCAGCACTTATGTGCGAGCAATGACACAACACTTTACACTGCCATTGACGCAACCATCCAATGATAAGGGATGGTCAACCTTACTGGATCCATAATTAATCAAAGTCCCTCATTTTAGGACTTGAGAGGCATGAACTCTATCCTATGCTGGCTACGTAGTTTATGAGGTTCGAGTTGTTATTTACTCTTACCCAAATCAGTACTCAATACTACTCCTAAAGACTCAATGTGCTCATAGGTTCAATCAACTCATTATAATCAAATCAACTCATTTTGTCTCACTGGACTCTTATCAATCTCAACTCATCTCAATCATCAAACTCTTATGTGTAAAACATGCATTCAACTCATTCATAACTCCTCGAGACTCTCTCTCAAATAAATCATGTAATTCAATGCTCAACTCATTTAGACTCAATGCTCATTCTTTTTCAAACCTTAGTAAAATATGCATAGACATATCTTAAAAGTCATAATATGTTAAATGCAAAAAAATCATTTTTCACATCTCAAAATAAATGCATATACTGCAAAATTCATCAAACTCAAAAGGGGTTCATGGGAATGAAATCATGAACAATCAATTAAGAACTCATATCATAAGAATCAACATAATAACTCAACAACTCACGTCAAACAAGATTAGAACTCAAACTCAATTCTCAATTCTGACAAAAAAAATATGTAGGGTATGTGGACAAACTTAGTCCAGCGATGTGATTTTCCTTACTTATCTAGAAATTGAATTGACGATCGAAACTCGAACGGATGACTCAAAAACCTTAAACCCTAGCTTCCTTTCTTTTCTCCAATCGCTTCTATCAAAAGTTCTAAGTGTGAATAAGAGGAAAAACCCTATTGGGTAAGTTAAGGGACTAATTTTGGATCCCAAAATGTGCAGAGTTCAATTAAGAAAAATGTAAGAAAAGACTGGAGTACCTTCAATAAATTGAGTTGAGCACTTTTACGAACAGACACCATGGTCCGTATAGCTCACCGTGGTGTGTGGCCGTGGTCCTGGACTTGGATCATGCTAAGGGGGTCTACTTTCATGGAGGACACCACGGTCCATGATGGCTAGCACGGGCCGTGAAGGCTCTTGTGAAGCTGATTCATCCCAAGAGTTCTGAGTTAAGGTTCACGGACCATTTCACAGTTAGTTAAAAACACTATAGGTCGTGGACATCACCCGTGGTCATCTCTACACTTAGGAGTTTTGGGGTTCAACTCCATAGAGGGGACTACAATTCGTGGTTCCCTTCGTGGACATTTATCCTAACTTTTTTCCCTTTCACGGGACCTCTCCACGTACCATGAAGCGTAAAATGGGCCATGGTTAGTCTCATGGTCCCCGCCTGATGAGATTTTCAGATTGATTTAGAGATAGCTTAGGCTAGGGACTTTACGGGTGTTACAGAATGTCTTGTAGATTCTGGAGTATACTTTTCAACGGTTTCGCTTAAATTATAACATGAACAAGATGAATTTGTTTCTTGAAAACTACTGAATAAACTGCAAGCAACAGAATCTATAATCAAGCATCAAGCTCTTTCCTCTATGGCATTCATAGTTGACAAACATGTATCCTCCTCTTTTAAGCTGTCGAAAGCCCAAAAAAATGTCATGCAAGGTTGTGAAACTTAGAGGTTCTAGAGGTGGTGTGGCTAACTATAAGGGGAAGTGCTTTCAAAGAAAGCAGTCTGGTCTTTACAAGAAGCAATCCAGAATACCAAACCAAGATGAACAACCAAGGTAATTCTTATTCAAATGTTGTTGAAACATGTTTAGTGGCTATTTTTACACAATTTGGACATAGATTTGGAAGCCACTGATCATGTTTGCACTTGTTTTGAAGGAGTTTTAGAAAATGTGGCGAATAGGTGAGTATGAAGTTTGCATTCTCAAGCCAACGAGAAATCAGCACCATCTCTAGCCGTAGAAAATGTTTGTTTTTCATTTAGCAGTTCAAAATTTTTGTTTTTGAAATATGTTTTTAATGTGCCTTCAGTTAGAACTCGTTTTCTTTCAGTTTCAAAAATAAAGGATGTTGGTAATAATATTCACTTTACAAATAATTTTATTGTCATTACGTATAATAATTGTTTTATCAATAGTATTTCTAAATTACATTATATATTTGTATTTGAAGTCTCATATAACATGCTACAACAAGCACAATTAAACAACATTGATATTTCACATACGATAAAATGTATTCTTGAATTGAGTAAAACTTACTTATCGCACTTATGTCTAGGGCATATCAATATAAATATAATTTCAAAATTGATTTCTGATGGATCTTTGAGTTCATTGAAAGTGAAGGTACTACCAATCTGTGAATCTTGTTTAGAGGAAAAAATAACCAAGAGATTTTTCCATTCCAAAGGAAATAGAGCCGGCAATTAGTTCAAAATAATTAATTCTGATTTGTGTGGACCTATGAATTTACAAACAAGAGGTGATTTTGAGTATTTTATGACCTTCACAGATGAATTACTCTAAATTTGAATATATTTATTTATTGCACTGTAAATTTAAATTCTTTGAAAAATTCAATGAATTTGAGATAAAAATGAAAAAGCAAATGATAATCATATCCATACATTACTATCTGATCGTGGTGGTGAATACCTTTCTGCGGAATTTATTAAGTACTTATCAGAATTAAGAACTATAATTCAATATTCTTCTCTCCAAACACCGCAACAAAATAGTGTGGTAGAACAATTAAATGGAACTCCTTTGGAAATGGTTAGATCTATGTTACATTATTCAGATTTGCCTTTTAAATTTTGAGGGTATGCCTTAAAAACTACACATTACATTCTGAATTTGGTATGTCTTGAAGCCTAGTCTATGTCATATTCATGTTTTTGGTTTGTCCAACACATGTACTAAAAGAGAAACTGATAAATTAAAATCAAGGACAAAAATGTGAATTTTTATTGACTATTCTAAAGGAACAAAAGGGGGTTTATTTTGTTTTCCTATGGAATAAAATGTAATTGTCTCAATAAATATTAAATTTTTAGAAAGGACTATTTAATTAACCATATTCCTAGAAGTAAACTTGTCTACAAAAATTGAGCAATAGAACATCAAGTAATAAAGCACCAGAACGAGTTCCTCAAATAATTAGTGACATACCAATGCATCCACGTAATGGTTAAAATGTTGATAGACAAGAGGTTAAACAAGAAGTAACACAGAGCAAACTCAAGTGTGACAATTCGTTCCTATCATTATGGATAAGTCAATAGAAAAGAAATTTGAGCCATAAAATTTTTGAGTAGTAAGTTAGAAATTTCGGGCTAGGCCAGTCTCAGACAAAATCTGAGTGAGGAGAGGTATAGAGAAATCTGAATAACTCCCCAGTAGGCAAGCCAAACTCAACTCAAAAGCAGATGTCAAACATCAATAAATTAAAAAGTAATAACATAAGAAGGCGGAAGTTAAAATAATATAGCAAAGTGATCAGAACAAGGTATAAAAATGTAAATACGATACAAAATATACAAAAAGGCCTAAAAGTAACAAAAATGATGAACTGATGCTAGATTAAAATCCCGGACCTAGTGTCACCTAACTGCCGAAAAATACAAGTGCAAGTTGGTACCAAAGAAGGAAAGAGACGAGCCTCTGAACGCCGAGAGATCACCACAATCCGGATCCTATACAACTACAGATAAATAAGCCATGAACTGCAACTAAGAGGTATCGGGTATTGGGAGAACATACAAGGGATAAATAACCCAACAATAACAGATAGTCGCCATAATTGCCTCAATTCACAGAATATTGGGAGAGGATATATCTATATACATAAAAGCATAGATGTAACAACACCCCCAAAAAATAGTACTGACCGCCCTGAATATCCCTCGCGCACATCAATATCAAGGTAATAACCTAGAATATGTATCAACAGGCCGTTAGAAATTCTCATGTAATGACCCAGAAGGTCATTTTTAAATTTTTTATAAAATGACCATTTTACCCCTTCCTTTAGTTGCCCTGAGTCATTTTTGATTGGTATTGGGTGTTGATTTTTAGAAAATCCTATGAAAAGTGAAAGTCTTTGGAAATTTTAAGTTTCATAAGCTTTAAGTATTAAAAAGTGATATTTGGAGTCAATCGGAGATACAGGTCTCGGATGAAATTTTGTCGATTACAGTAGCTCCTAAATGTCGATATTGGCTTAGGTGACTTTATGAAATCAGTTTTGGAGTTGTAACAAAGATTTGAGGCCTTGAGTTGAGAATTTGAGGAACTTTAAGCCAAGATTTGACTTTGGTCAACTTTTAGAATTTCGATGCTCGGAATGGAATTCTGACGACTCTGTTGGATTCGGGAGATAGTTTTTGGTCTAGAAGAAGTGTTGGTTGAATTTTTAGAGGTCCCGAGTCCATTTTGGTATTTTGAAGGCCTAAGTTGGTTTAGTTGTGACTTTTTGAGTTTTGGGTCAATGAGATCTGGAATTCAAATTTTGATAGTTCCATCAGCTCTAGAATGACAAAATTAGGCTAGTAGCATTGTTGAAATGACTATCGAGGCAATCGATACGAGTTTGGAGCCATTTGGCGCTTTTCGCTTTGAAAGTTAGCCTATGGTTGATTTGAGTCAATATTCTTGTAAAATGCGCTCGAATGAAAATTCTGATACCACGGTTAGTTCTAAAATGTCTATTTTGGTCTAGAATAACCCTCCATTCACTTTCCGAGGCTTCCGGTCTAATCTCGAGGCCCATTGTGGAATATGATTTAAAAGGGCTCTTAGGTGTGAGACCCATTTTTTATTAAAATGATCACGTATGAGAATTCTGAATGTGATATTGAGTCCATAACATCCAATTTAGTGGGGTAGCATATCTGGTTTATTTTTATCGGATTCCGAATGAATTTTGAGTACCCCGTTGGAGATTTTGGACTTTTCCAAACTCTGTTGCAGCAGCAGTAACAAGGCAATTTTTGGGTTTGGTCTCAACTTTAAGACCCCATAACTTGAGTTATATAGCTCCAAATTGCGTGATTCAAAAGGAAAACTGGTGAGATTTTTCATGGAGAATGCATTGGAGAGATTGAAAACTGATTTGGAGCATTCAATTTAGGTAAAAATCATGATTTTATTCGCAGGAGTGTCCATTTTCGTATTGGGTTTTTGAAGAACTTTGAGAAATTATTTCTTGACGTATATAAATCCAATTTTGGTGATTCAAGGGTTTAAATTCAAGAAAATTTTGTGAGGAATATCATGGTGATTCAGAAACGCGAGGGAAGCTTCGTTTTAGGTAAAAATGCATTTTTAGTTACTAATTTAGTCATTTTCAGAATGAAATTTTATTGAATTTTGGAAGAGTGTATCTTGGTCAATATAACTCCAGTTTGAGTGATTGAGGCTAGATTGTAGGGTTTTTCACAAGGATTGTCATAGTGCAATTTATTTGGGTTGAAAGAGTCTCTTTTTTCTGAATTTTCTGATTTTGATGCTGCCATTTTTGATCTTTTAGTTAGAATTTATGAGTTTTGGTTGCATGCTCGTCCTGCGTAGTCTTCCACTATGAATTATATTATAAATCTGATTTGTGAGCTTGGGGTGATATTTGGAACCTATTTTGGGGGGTCAAATCCAAAATTCCGTATGCGGGTCCCATAATTCCCGTTTTAGACCCCAAAATTGGTCCGTCTCCAAAAATTATAAAATTAGTGTCTAAATGACCGTATTGACGCCGTGGTTCTGTTTTTGATAGTGTGGAAGCATTCCAAGGTAGTTTGGAAGGGAAAAACTCTAGCACAGTGATTTGGAGCCCGCGTGTTTAGCCTATTGGTAGGCTATGGTTTTACTTTTCTTTAGATTGAGATGGAATATGTGAAAGCATGTTGAAATAGTTGGTATTTGGGTTGGGTAGTTTGATTGTATATTTTAGGTGTTAAAAATCATGTTTTAGGCTTGTTATCGAGTTTTTTGGATATTTATAAGCATGTGTATCTTTTTGTTATTTGTTAGTATTATAAGTAGAGTTGAATGAGCATGTTGTTGATAGTATGGGGTATGTTGGCCTTAGTATAGGATGTAAACTTGCTTTAGATGTCCTGGAGTCGCTCCGGTGGACTTAGATCCTTGTAGAATGGTGTAGCGGGATAGTGCCTGGTAGTTTGGCTTTAGTTAGGCGTTACCCTTGCTCTAAAAAAATATCCTCATCCATAAATCGGTATAATCGTGACTTTTGTGATACATCGGCAACAATAGATTTCGTGATCATTGACTTTGGCTCCGGTTCCAGTTTTGGTGTCATATCAGTTTACTCGTTTAGGAAAAGATTTTTGGTACTGTTGTATTCTAGTTGGGAAGTAGAATATTTGGCATCATGGGATAAATTATCTGTGAGCATCCAGGTACCAAGTCCCGGCCTCCATTCTGAATTATTGGGGAGCATCCGGGTACTCAGCTCCGGCCTCTACTGGCTTGCTAGTATGATGAGCATCTGGGTACCTAGTCTTACGGCGAGCATCCGGGTACCCAGTCCCGGCCTCAACCGCACTTATGTATTATGGAAAGCATCCGAGTATCAAGTCCCGGCCTTGGCCACTTTGAACATTCGGGTGAGCATCTGGGTCCTATTCCTGGCCTCGATCCCTAAGTCACCCCTAGATTGATTAACTCTTGGAGATTCTGGGTTTGGAAATGATATAGTACTTCGGTTTCTAACATCGCAGATTCTTGGTGCCTAACCTTGGTAGTTGTAGCTATTCTGTGTACTCGGCGAGCTTATGAGAGTTCATCCGAGTTTTTATTTAACTTGTGCACGAGTGTCCCAGCTGGGCTTATGGGGGCCTTGTTGGGTTTAGTTAGTTGTAGTTCTCATAGGTAGTATTCTTTTCCCTTTTTGATGCTTATGTTGACTCCTATTTAGGCTATTTCTCTTTTTTCATATTGTTTTTACCTTTTCTTCTCATTCAGCCTATGATGCCTACTGGACACCTGTTGTCTTGGTACTCATACTACACTCTGCATCTACTTTCGTGATGCAAGACCTAACACCGACTATCGCCGTGGATAGATCGAGCATGTTGCAGTCAAATTCGGAGACTAGAGTGAGCACTTGGCGTTTTTTGATCATTCCTATCTCCTTCAGTTTGAATGGCCCGTCTTTTGCCTTTTGAGATTAGCCAATTGTTGTATATATTTTCAGTCCACTTTTGGGACTTGTACTCGTCGTTTATTTTATAGCAACTCTGTACTTGTGACTTCCAGGTTTTGGGAGGAATCTTTAGTTGATTATATCTTGCTTTGGTTTACTTTCGCTTATTCTTTCTGCCTATCTTTATATTTTGCCACTCTTGTTTAGTTTTTGACCTCAAACCCATTACTTGAAATTTCGGGTTGACGGGTTGGCTTACCTACTGGTGGGTTATAGTAGGTGCCATCATGACCTAAGGAATTGGGTCGTGATATCACACCTCGAGCATATCAACAATGAATATACAGTGTAGCTCAAAGTCAATAAAAGGGCCACCCGTAATCAAACCTCGAGCTCATCAATTTCATAAAATGCCATAAACAATGATACCACCAATATTTTCCAAACCCTTATATTTATTCATTTACCAAAATCTTAGTCTCATCTTTTATCCATCCAGTAAAGCGATTTTAGATACCAATGAAGCTAACAAGGCAAGTAGCATATCAAAAGTAATATATTACTCAAAGCCAGAGGAAGTCCCCGCCATAGGCATCAAATTACTAATCCATAAATCCAACGTACCAAAAGCACTGCCTTTCTCCCAATAGTCCAATAACATAAGCACGTAAATCACAATTATAACTCAAACTAACCTTCCTTCTAGACCAAAATGGACCTTCCAGAGTTGATGGAACCGTCAGAATTTCCATACGACGATCGAATCTCCAGATTTTGACTAAAGTCAACTCTTTTTCACTTTAAACTTCTAAAAAAGGAAAACTCACACAAGCTCACTCAACTACCTCAGAGAGCATGCCACCCATCCAAACATCACACAAGGGTTATAAAGAAGCTACAAGTAGGGAAAAATGGTAAAAATCATGCAAGAGCATGGAAATGACCTTGTAGGTAGTTACAACATCCACTACTAAATGGACATTCATCCTCAAAAGTCAAAGAAAGAAAAGATACTTGATGGATAAAAAAGGTGAGGATATCGAGTCCGCATATCCCGCTCGGTCTCTAATGTAGCCTCCTCGATCGAATGATATATTACACATCGGCTTTCTAACCTATTTGTCTAAAATAGCCATAGGCTTCTCAAAAGGTAAAGACTATCAAGCTGAACCGAATCCCATTGAAGCACGTAAGACTCATCTGGGGTGTACCGCCACAACATGGAAATATAAAATATAGGATTAATACCCGAAAGTGCTAGGGGAAAGGCCAAATCATAAACTACCTCTCCTATCTGCCTTAGGATCTCAAAAGGGTCGATGAACTTGGGTCTAAGCTTACCCCTCCTCCCAAATCTCATCACACCCTTCATGGGCGACACCCGCATAAATACCCGGTCTCCAACCATGAACTCCAAAGGTCGAATCCTTTGATTAGCATAACTTTTCTGCCTACTCTGGGAAGTAAGAAGTCTCTCTTGGATCATACAAACTCTATCCATTAAATCACATAGAAAATTAGTACCCCAAGGCCTAACCTCAAAAGCATCAAACCATTCCACTGGAGAACGACATATCCTACCATACAATGCCTCCAAAGGTGTCATCTGAATGCTTGAATGGTAGTTATTATTATATAAAAACTCTGCCAAAGCTAAAGACTGATCCCACTGACCCCCAAAATCAATAGTGCAAGAGCGTAGCATGTTATCCATAACCTAAATAGTCCTCTCTGACTGACCATTAGTCTGGGGGTGGAAAGTTGTACTAAGCTCAACTCGGGTACCCAACTCTCTCTGAATAGACTTCTAGAAATGTAAGGTGAACTGAGTACAATGGTCTGAAATGATAGAAACTGGCACCACATTATATCGGACCACCTCTCAAATGTAAATCTGAGCTAACCTCTCTAAACTGTAGATAATCTGAATTGGTAAGAAGTGAGTAGACTTGGTCAATCGATCTATAATAACCCAAACAAAATCAAAGCCCCGAGAGGTATGTGGTAAACCCACTACAAAGTCCATAGCTATCTACTTCCACTTTTACTCTGGGATGGGTAGCCGCTGAGTCAAACCACCTGGCCTCTGATGCTCAAACTTAATCAACTAACAATTCAAGCGCCTAGCTACAAAAGCTGAAATATCTCACTTCATCCCACACCACCAGTAATGTTGCCCCAAGTCATGATATATCTTTGTCGCACTGGGGTGAATGTAATATCTGGAATAATGGGCCTCCTTAAGAATCAATTTTACCAAATTCCAAGTCTAGGAACACAGATACGACCCTCAATCCTTAAAATTCCTTTTGGGTCTAAAGTCGCCTTTTTAACCTCCCCATTGAGTACCCTATCATGAATCACCCTTAATTATGGGTCATCAAACTGTTGATCCTGAATCTGATCCATCAAGAAAGACCTAGCCTCTACACAAACAAGTACCTTGCCTTGCTCAAAAATATTAAGACGAACCATCTAGTTAGCCAAGGACTAAATGTCCGAAGCTAAAGGCCTCTCTCAACTAACAAGAATGCCAAACTCTCTATACTCACTGCCTTCCGGCTCAAAGCATATGCTATTATATTTTCCTTGCTCAAGTATAGAGAATAGTGATATCATAGCTCTTTAGTAATCCCAACCACCTACGCTATCTCAAATTTAGGTCATTCTGGCCAATGATGTACTAAAGACAATGGTGATAAGTCTAGATCGCACAATGGGTGCATACAAGTTAATGCCTCCAAATCTTCAATGTGAAGACTACCACCGCCAACTCCAAATCATTTGTGGGGTAGTTTGTCTCATTCATCTTCAGCTGCTTGGAAGCATATTCAATAACTCTACCTTACTGCATCAAAATGCAACCCAAGCCAACACTTAAAGCATCACAATACACTGTAAATCCCTGGCCCTCAACATGAAGAGTAAGAATCGGGGATGAAGTCAGTAAGTCCTTGAGCTTTAGAAAGCTCGTATCACACTCGTCAGACCAATGAAAAGGAACATTCTTCTGAGTCAATCTGGTCAAAGGTGCTAGAATAGAAGAGAACTATTATGATCCTGACCTGCTGAGACTGGCACCCATAATAACTCTCTAGTGAGAGAACCATTTTTACAACCCATTTTTTCAAACTTAAGAGATAACAATTAAAGACTTGCAAAAGTAGCAATAAAACCAGAAATAATATTGAGTTTCCATAAACTCAGCTAACAATTTTTATAACAACAAAATATGGAAACATCCTAGGAACTGAAAGTAGTCCATACCAAAACTCTAACCAAATGTCAATGTAAAGAAAAAGGATAACACTCCCAAGAAAAGTCATAAAACTAAATTGTGTTTGAAAATCCGAGTCCTGAAAAAGGGACTAGAATAGAGAAGAGTCCACGGTAGCTTGAAACAAACAGCTCACCCTTGAACTTGAACAAACTTTACTCTTCTAACTGAGGTCTGTTTGCAGCCGGCTGAATATGTCCTGTACTCAATAAAATAGCAGAGCAAGAGTTGTATCAGTACATAAAAATAATGGTGTACTGGTAGGATCACACGGTTAGCCAGTAAATGGATTATAGACAAGTAAATTCCACATAATAGGCATATAAATATACAGAATAATTCAACTTATCACAAGTTCAACTATATTCAGCAATATTACAACTCCATATTTTCCACATGCTGTAACTTTTAGCCATAACCAACTCACCTATGGGAGTATAAATAGAGAAAGGCTCTAATAATGTCTCGGGAATAACCTCAAATCTCATGGTCACATAAGGGGAAACAAAAGAAAAATTTTCACCCAGATCAAGCAAAGTATAAACATCATAGTGAAAGACCTACAACATGCCGATAACAACATCGGGAGTCTCTTCCACCTCTTGCCTACTATAGAGGGCATAGAACTTATTGTTGCGTTGACCACCCTTTGGTTGTACTTGTCCACCTTGAGTAGCTTGGACTTGAGGATGAGCATATTTTACCTTGCATTCATTAGCATGATGACTTGGCTTACCACACCGGTAGCACATTTTCAACCCGGCTAGACATTCACCTTAGTGTTCCTACCAAATTCTTGCATGCGGGAGTAACTTGGCCTATAGGAGAACCTCTTTGAGATTTAGGATTGGGCACCCTATCTTTGTCAAAACTTGGAGTAGTAGCATTAGAAAACCCTTGGCCGTAGTACTTTTAGCAAAAATGAGGACATCAACCACTTTCGAACTTAGCATGAGAGAATTCACTACCATTAGTCCTTGGCCTCTTAGACTCCCTATTATTTACCTTTAGCTTCTCATTTTCTACTTTCTCCACATAGGTCATGAGTCTAGATATATCAATCTCTTGAATTAATATCACTATTTTGCATTCCATTGCAACCATGTTTGACACACCTGATACAAACATACTTATACGAGCTCTTGAGTCGGCAACCATGAATGGAGCATATTTTTAAAATTGAGCAGACTTAAGGGAATACTCCCTCACACTCATACTGCATAGATTAAGGTTGATAAAATCTTTCACCTTGGCCTCTCTCAACTCTAGTGGGAAAAAGTGATCAAGAAACACCTCTTTAAACTCATCCCAAGTCATGGGCTTCGCCTCTCTAGGCCTCTCACTTTTCCATTGATCAAACCAAATTTGAGAAACACCCTTCAATTGTTCTGTAGCCGACTCTGCCCTTTCAACTATGATAATCCCCATGATCTCAACAATGTTATGGATGCTATTGACAAACTCTTAGGGATCCTGATAAACTTTAGAACCCCAAAACTCCGAAGGATTCATCTATATGAAATCACGAACTCTTATTGCCACCGTACCAATATTTGGATTCATGGAGAAACCACCTCATTGTTCAATTGAGCCATAATTGCTTAAGAAAGTACTTGAAAGGCTACTCGAAACTTGACATTGGAAACTTGATCACTCATAGGGCCATTTAGGGCTTATTGCTCCTCGTCAGCCACATTCCTTCTAGCGGGGTATCTTCGTGGAGGCATACTCTAAAAATTGTAAAGAATAAGCATTAGAGGTAAAAGACTTAACCACTCTATCTTATGATATAGATCGTGGAAGAAGTGAGACTTTTCTGAAGTTATTTTGTAGCCTCCTATTCATAGATATGGCGTGCTTCACACCAATAAATAAGACTCTACTTAATGAGGCATGTTAGACTCCCTAGGACTTTTCTAAACCTTATTCTCTAATACCAAGTTTGTCATGACCCAACCTAGGGCCTAGTCATAACATGGCGATTGGGATGCGAGGAACCCCAACTATAAGCCATCTTAGCATACATCGTATACATAAGGTAAAGAAAAATATAAAGAGGAGTGGAAGTAATTATTAAGTGGGGAATGGTACTAAGGGAAATCAACTCTATAATATCAAATCTGGACTACACCCATGAGTATCATCTAAACATGCCTAGACTAATCATAAAAGGGGACTTAGGACATGTTCCTAGCTCACCCTAACAATAGAAGAAAGTGAAGATGTCACGCCCCGAGAGGGTACCCTAGGCGTGGCCGGCACTCAGAAACCATCTCTGGCCTCTGAGAGAACCACTTGGTCTCATCACTTATTTATTCATCAGCGGAAGACTTAATAAGAATATTTATATGGGCTCTCCATTAACAACATCTAATGAAAGAAGAAATATTTTTTTAGAAGAAGTAGTTTCAAAGGAGAACTACTTCAATTACATCATTAAACTCTGTCTATGAAGCCTCTAATACTCTTAGATGGTGCCAATGACATATCCATGGCTACCTTAAATGAAACATAATACTCAACAATACTTAAAGGATAAAGAGTTCCTCCGAATATAAGAAGGACTCACCAAATAACTGAAAAATAATGATTTTCAACGAAGTGCCTGTTGAGGATCTCTAACACCTATATCTGCATCATAAAACGATGCAGGTCGAATGACGTCAGTACGTGGAATGTACGAGTATGTAAAATGGCAGGAAAGTAAGGACAAATATCAAGAAAACTCCTCTCAAGAAAACTCAGCTCAGAACTCAACATCATCTCAACATCAATATGTAATGCAAGTTTAAAATATAATAATAAAAATAATAGTAATAAGCAATGCTTACTCAGTTGAGAGTTTCTCTAACCGACAACCATCACTTATGAGATAGCGATGATACAACGAAGCGATGTCGTTGCCACATCCATCCAATACCTTGCCAGGGTAAAGGACATCACCATCTTGGATCCATTCATCAAAGTCCTCTTTTTGGGACTTAAGAGGCATAGCCTCCATCCTACGCTGGCTACGTAGTTCTGGGGTTTGAGTAAATTAAACTCTTACCCAACTCGGTGCTCAATACTACTCCCAAAATATGTGCTCATATTAAACTCATCATCTAGTCTCATTGGACTTTAATTTAAATCATCAAACTCATCTCATTTCATGTTCATCAATCATTATACTTCCAAAAAACATCATTTTCATCTCATCAAAACATCTTGCTCAAAATATCATTTTCTCAAATTCATTCAAATTCAACTCTTTTGCTCTTTCAAAACTCAATAAAATACATATATAGTATTAATTCATATAACTCTCTTTTTATCAATAAAAATAATAAAAAGCCAACATCTTTACTCAAAACATGTGTAAAAATATTCATGAACATCAAATCAATTAGGATTCATGGGAAAGTAGCCATGAACAATAATTCCAATAATATGAGAGATAACAATAATAATAATATTAATGCATAAATATATCTAACTCAATAGAAGAAGAATTAATTCATTTAGAATTCAAGATTTGGATAAAACTCAACTATAACTCAATTATAATGAATTTAAATATTGGGCGCATGGACGAACTCAATCCAATGCTATGAAAGCCTTACATACCTTAAATCCGAAGGTTTACTTCGAATTGGAATACTCTTGGATCCCTAGCCTTTTCTTCTCGCCGGAGCTTTTTGTGTACTACCCGGAGTATAAGAATAACCGGAGTAGTAATTTTTATACTACTAAAACTAAAACTATATTTGAGAAGAAGTGTATAGAGAGAAGAAATGCTTAAGAAAGCTTGATGAATAAAATGAGGAAATAAGGTGGGTATTTATAGGTGGGAAAGAGGGACCTAACAATAAATAAAATAATTATAAAGAAAAATCTGAAAATTTAATGGAATATATTGATGTCATGGATGATGTTAAATGGAAGACAATTTATGTCATGCATGATGTCAAATGCATCTAGATGTTTCCATGGTAGGTAAGATGAGTTCTTTTTAACAGAATACTCGTTTTCGAAGCTGTGTTTGAATAAGATAAATTCCTTATTAGGATTTGGTGTCTTCATAAGAATTGTAGATATGGAAGTCTAGTTTCATATCGTTCAAGAATCAACCAATTTGGAGCAACCTACAGTGAGATATGAATTTTCTTCTATCAACACTCAATTCCGTCACAGCACTATATCTTGCAAAGATTAATTTATTTGACCTACTTATACTCCGAATTTGAAGTTATGTTCTTCATGAAAGTTGTAGGTAAGGTTGTTGTGATTACCCAGAAATTTGAATCACCTAATTTGGACCAACCTATGAAGAGTTATGCCCAAAATACAGAGGATGTATTATTTTCATTGAGAATTGAAATACCGACATACAATATTTTAGGGGTTGTTACAATATCTCCCCCTTGGGATCATTCGTCCTCGAATGAAGATGAAAATAGGAGACATAAAGAATGAATATCATCAATACATCAATTTCTCAAAAAAACTCTGATACTCAAATGGTCAATGACTCAAACTCAAGAATAAACATCGATTCAAAGGTAGAAATAAGAAATATTACATTGAATATCGTTATCAAAAGGCACAAATAGATGAGGATAGTTAGCCTTCATATCTTCTTCAGCTTCCCATGTAGCCTCTTCAATAAATTGATTTCGCCATAGGACTTTAACAGATGCCACTTCATTAGTTCTTAATTTACGAACTTGACGATCAAGAATTTGAACTGGAACCTCTTCATAACTCAAACTCTCTTTCACCCCAATGCTCTCAGCTGGGACAACAAGTGAAGGATCTCCCAAACACTTCTTAAGCCTAGAGATGTGAAACACGGGATGAATAACAGCTAATTCTGGGGGCAACTCCAATTCATAGGCTACATTACCTACCCTCCTCATAATCTGATAAGGACCAATGTAGCGGGGACTAAGCTTCCCTTTCTTTCCAAATCACATCACACCCTTCATGGGTGAAACTTTCAAGTATACCCAATCGTACACTTTGAACTCCAAATCTCTTCTTCTAATATCAGTGTAGGATTTTTGGCGACTTTGAGCAGTCCTCAACCTCTCTTGTATGGTTTTCACTTTCTCCATAGCTTGGTGAACCAAGTCTGGTCCAATCAACTCAGCTTCACCAACTTCAAACCAACCAATTGGTGATCTACATCTTCTCCCATACAGAGCTTCATAAGGAGCCATTTGAATACTCGAATGGAAACTATTATTGTATGCAAACTCAATAAGAGGTAAATGATCATCCCAATTACCTTTGAAGTCAATGACACAACATATCCTCTAAAGTCTGTATCGTACGCTCTGCCTGGCCATCTGTTTGCGGATGAAAAGCAGTACTAAGGTTCACTCTTGAACCCAAGCCCTTCTGAAATGACTTCTAAAACTGAGCAGTAAATTGAGCTCCCCTATCAGAGATGATAGACAAAGAAACTCCATGCAGTCTAACAATCTCTCTAAGATACAGTTTGGCATAATCCTCTGCAGTGTTCATAGTCTTAACCGGCAAGAAATGGGCCGATTTGGTCATCCTATCCACAATCACCCAAATAGAGTCATGTTGTTTGCGGGTTCGTGGTAAACCGGTAATGAAGTCCATATTGATCATTTCCCACTTCCATTCCGGTATCTCTATATTCTGAGCCACTCCACAAGGCCTTTGGTGCTCAACTTTAACTTGTTGGCAATTTGGGCACTTGGACACAAACTCTGCTATATCTCTCTTCATTCCACTCCAACAGTATACTTCTCTCAAGTCATGATACATCTTTGTTGAACCTGGATGGATGGAATACTTAGAATTATGGTCTTCTTTCATGGTTCTCTCCCTAATACCATCAACACTTGGAACACATAATCTTTCTTGATATCTCAACACTCCATCTCCCCCTTTGGTAAAAGCCATTACCTTCTGCTTGTGAACCTCATCCTTCAGTTGAAGAAGAATGGGGTCCTGATCTTGCTTTTCTTTCACCTCTGCAACTAGAGATGATTCGGCTCCATTTTGTACTATTGTACCACCCTCACTAGAGTCAATAAGTTGAACTCCCAAACGCGCAAGTCTATGCACTTCCTTTGCCAACTCCTTCTTTTCCTCTTCCACATGAGTTGTACTCCCCATAGATAACCTGCTAAGAGCATCAGCAACTATATTTTCTTTACCTGGGTGGTAGAGAATGCTCATGTCATAATCCTTGAGCAACTCTAGCCATCTCCTTTGCCTCAAATTCAGCTCCTTCTGGCTGAATACATACTGTAAGCTCTTATGGTCTGTGAACACATCCACATGTACACCATAAAGATAGTGACGCCAAATCTTAAGAGCAAATACCACAGCTGCCAACTCAAGGTCATGAGTGGGGTAGTTCCTTTCATGAGTCTTAAGCTACCTAGAGGCATAGGCAATGACCTTACCTTTCTGCATCAATACACATCCCAACCCAACTCTTGAAGCATCACAATAGATTACAAAACCATTTGTTCCTTCGGGTAGGGATAGTACTGGAGCAGTAGTCAATCTAGCTTTCAACTCTTGAAAACTTTTCTCACAAGCATCAGACCATTGAAACTTAGCCTTCTTCTGAGTCAGCTTAGTCAATGGTGAGGATATGGATGAAAATCCCTCAACAAACCTCTTGTAGTAACCAGCCAAACCTAAGAAACTCCTTATATCGGTTGGAGAGGTGGGTCGGGGCCAGTTCTTAACTGTCTCAATCTTTTGAGTATCAACTTGGATTCCATCCCCAGATATAATATGACCTAGGAATGCTACAGACTCAAGCCAAAACTCACACTTTGAAAACTTAGCATACAACTCCTTCTCCTTAAGAGTTTGAAGTACAATCCTAAGGTGATTAGCATGCTCACTCTTACTTCTAGAGTAGACCAAAATATCATCGATGAAGACAATTACAAACGTATCTAGGTATGGCTTGAATACTCGGTTCATGAGGTCCATAAAAGCTGCTGGAGCATTTGTTAATCCAAAGGACATAACAAGAAACTCAAAATGACCATAGCGGGTTCGAAAAGCCGTCTTCGGGATGTCACATTCTCTCACTTTCAACTGGTGATAGCCTGATCTGAGCTCTATCTTAGAGAAACATGTGGCACCTTGAAGTTGGTCAAATAAATCATCTATTCTGGGGAGAGGGTACTTGTTTTTAATGGTGACCTTATTTAGTTGTCGGTAATCAATGCACATTCTAAGGGACCCATCTTTCTTTCGCACGAATAGGACAGGAGCGCCCCAAGGTGAGACACTTGGCCTAATAAACCCCTTATTTAGGAGGTCTTTCAGTTGTTCTTTCAACTCTTTCAACTCAGCAGGAGCCATCCTATAAGGAGGAATGGAGATAGATTGTGTATCAGGAAGGACATCAATACCAAAGTTTATCTCTCTATCAGGAGGGATTCCGGGTAGATCCTCAGGAAAGACTTCAGGAAACTCATTCACAATGGGAACTGACTCAAGAGATGGAGTCTGATCATTAATATTTTTGACTCGAACTATATGATATATACATCCCTTAGAGATTAATTTTTTGGCCTTAAGGTAGGAAATAAATTTACCCCTTGGCACTACAGAATTCCCCTTCCACTCTAAGATAGGCTCGTTTGGAAATTGAAACTTGACAATTCGGGTCCTACAATCAACCGAAGCATAACAAGAATAAAGCCAGTCCATACCAAGAATCACATCAAAATCAACCATGTCCAACTTAACTAAGTCAGCCATGGTATCCCTATGATAGATTGACACAGTACAATTTCTATAGACCCTCTCAGCTAAGATAGAATCACCAACAGGAGTAGACACACTGAAAGGCTCAAGAAGACACTCAGGAAGGATCTCAAATTTACTAGCCAAGTAAGGAGTCACAAAAGATAATGTAGCACCCGGATCAAGTAATGCATACACATCAAAAGAAAGGACTCGGAGCATACCAGTAACAACATCGGGTGCATTCTCTTGGTCTTGGCGACTACCCATAGCATACAGACGGTTGGTTCCCCCACCTGCACTTGAAGCTGCACCTCTATGATTACCTCTATTCTGTGGAGCTGCAGAAGAAAACTGAGCTCTACTACTTCCATCTCCCTGCCTTTTTGAAGGACACTCATTCTGGAAGTGACCTATCTTTCCACATCCGTAGCAAGCATTGGTGCCCACACTACACTCTCCCAAATGGAGCCTCCCACATCTAGCACATGGTGGTTTTCCTCTAGAACCTTGAGCCATACTTAATTGGGACTGAGAACCTTGAGATCGAAAGTTTTGGTGACTTAGCGATCTCTGATCATACCTGGTATTAGGTGTAAAAGCATTTGTTGGGGAAGGTGCATAATTGGAAGACCTTTTCTGAAAGAAAGAATTGTTACCCTTCCCTTGCTTCTGCTCATTCTCATGCCCAACAGACTTAGCCTTCTTGCTTAGGTGTTCTTCTCGGTCCTTTTTCTTGTCATCCTCAACCTGCTGAGCATACACCATCAATCTAGAAAAATCCATGTCAGAAATCATTAGCATTGCCTTACATTCTTTTTTTACATGTTTGCCTAGGCCAGAGACAAACTTCCTCATCTTAGACCTCATATGAGGAATCATTTCTGGGGCATATTTGGACAATTGAATAAACTTCAAACTATACTCTTTCACAGTCATACTCTCTTGCTTGAGGTTCACAAACTCCTCAATTTTTGCTTCACGTAGCTCTTGGGGAAAGAAGTTATCAAGAAATGCTCTTTCAAACTCATCCCAAAGAGCAGGCTCTGCATCCTCACCTCTACTTTCTTCCCACTGGTTATACCAGACATTTGCCACATCCTTGAGTTGATAAGACACCAACTCAACCCCCTCGATCTCTGTAGCATGCATCGCTTTTAGTATCTTCCACATCTCATCAATGAAATTTTGGGGGTCTTCATCAACGTTAGAACCCGTGAAGACCGGCGGATTCATTCTCAGAAAATCTCTGATCCTCGTGGCAGAAGACGGCTCTTGATAACTAGAGCTAGGAGTTGGTGAACTTTGGCTACTATTTCGAGCAGCCACCAACTGGGTGAGCATAGCAATCGCTCCTCGAAAATCTTCCTCAGAAGTAGGAGTGGTCTGAACAGTAGGTACTTGGGGTACCTCAGTAGACCTTGCAGGTCGGCCCCTAGTTCTCCGTGGAGGCATCACTGACTGTGGAACCTCAGTGCTGGCAGCGTTTCTCTGACTAGCTGAACGTTTAGGAGGCATGTCTGAAACGTGTAAACGCACGAATTAGAAAGAAAGATTTTATAGAGTTAAACTCTATCGCACAAACTCAGATTATGAAAGAAGTGAAATAATTCCTAATGTCCTATAGCTTCCTGATTATAAGTGTGGTGCACGACACACCCATAAACAAGACTCTACTAGACACGGCTTCATAGACACCCTAGGACTCTTGAACTCTGGGCTCTGATACCAAGTTTGTCACGCCCCGAGAGGGTACCCTAGGCGTGGCCGGCACTCAGAAACCATCTCTGGCCTCTGAGAGAACCACTTGGTCTCATCACTTATTTATTCATCAGCGGAAGACTTAATAAGAATATTTATATGGGCTCTCCATTAACAACATCTAATGAAAGAAGAAATATTTTTTTTAGAAGAAGTAGTTTCAAAGGAGAACTACTTCAATTACATCATTAAACTCTGTCTATGAAGCCTCTAATACTCTTAGATGGTGCCAATGACATATCCATGGCTACCTTAAAAGAAACATAATACTCAACAATACTTAAAGGATAAAGAGTTCCTCCGAATATAAGAAGGACTCACCAAATAACTGAAAAATAATGATCTTCAACGAAGTGCCTGTTGAGGATCTCTAACACCTATATCTGCATCATAAAACGATGCAGGTCGAATGACGTCAGTACGTGGAATGTACGAGTATGTAAAATGGCAGGAAGGTAAGGAAAAATATCAAGAAAACTCCTCTCAAGAAAACTCAGCTCAGAACTCAACATCATCTCAACATCAATATGTAATGCAAGTTTAAAATATAATAATAAAAATAATAGTAATAAGCAATGCTTACTCAGTTGGGAGTTTCTCTAACCGACAACCATCACTTATGAGCTAGCGATGATACAACGAAGCGATGTCGTTGCCACATCCATCCAATACCTTGCCAGGGTAAAGGACATCACCATCTTGGATCCATTCATCAAAGTCCTCTTTTTGGGACTTAAGAGGCATAGCCTCCATCCTACGCTGGCTACGTAGTTCTGGGGTTTGAGTAAATTAAACTCTTACCCAACTCGGTGCTCAATACTACTCCCAAAATATGTGCTCATATTAAACTCATCATCTAGTCTCATTGGACTTTAATTTAAATCATCAAACTCATCTCATTTCATGTTCATCAATCATTATACTTCCAAAAAACATTATTTTCATCTCATCAAAACATCTTGCTCAAAATATCATTTTCTCAAATTCATTCAAATTCAACTCTTTTGCTCTTTCAAAACTCAATAAAATACATATATAGTATTAATTCATATAACTCTCTTTTTATCAATAAAAATAATAAAAAGCCAACATCTTTACTCAAAACATGTGTAAAAATATTCATGAATATCAAATTAATTAGGATTCATGGGAAAGTAGCCATGAACAATAATTCCAATAATATGAGAGATAACAATAATAATAATATTAATGCATAAATATATCTAACTCAATAGAAGAAGAATTAATTCATTTAGAATTCAAGATTTGGATAAAACTCAACTATAACTCAATTATAATGAATTTAAATATTTGGCGCATGGACGAACTCAATCCAATGCTATGAAAGCCTTACATACCTTAAATCCGAAGGTTTACTTCGAATTGGAATACTCTTGGATCCCTAGCCTTTTCTTCTCGCCGGAGCGTTTTGTGTACTACCCGGAGTATAAGAATAACCGGAGTAGTAATTTTTATACTACTAAAACTAAAACTATATTTGAGAAGAAGTGTATAGAGAGAAGAAATGCTTAAGAAAGCTTGATGAATAAAATGAGGAAATAAGGTGGGTATTTATAGGTGGGAAAGAGGGACCTAACAATAAATAAAATAATTATAAAGAAAAATCTAAAAATTTAATGGAATATATTGATGTCATGGATGATATTAAATGGAAGACAATTTATGTCATGCATGATGTCAAATGCATCTAGATGTTTCCATGGTAGGTAAGATGAGTTCTTTTTAACAGAATACTCGTTTTCGAAGCTGTGTTTGAATAAGATAAATTCCTTATTAGGATTTGGTGTCTTCATAAGAATTGTAGATATGGAAGTCTAGTTTCATATCGTTCAAGAATCAACCAATTTGGAGCAACCTACAGTGAGATATGAATTTTCTTCTATCAACACTTAATTCCGTCACAGCACTATATCTTGCAAAGATTAATTTATTTGACCTACTTATACTCCGAATTTGAAGTTATGTTCTTCATGCAAGTTGTAGGTAAGGATGTTGTTATTACCCAGAAATTTGAATCACCTAATTTGGACCAACCTATGAAGAGTTATGCCCAAAATACAGAGGATGTATTATTTTCATCGAGAATTGAAATACCGACATACAATATTTTAGGGGTTGTTACAGAAGACAATATTAATCATGAATAAGATAATTTTCCTTAGTAGAATGAGGAATCACCAACTTCTTTGAAATCTAAAAAAGTCTCTAGCCATGAGTGGGATGATCGTGAGTGTTGTCCGACCCTACATTATGAGACAATATAGGAAAAATATACGTTAGGAGATTTGAATGTAATAAGTATGTGAGGTATGTATGAACAAATAAAAGAACATAATCAATATGTCATAAAATGCATGACCAATAATAATGAACTTGAGTATAGCTTAAAAGAAATTTAAAACATAAGAAACTCTTGTTAATGCATATCATAAAACTTTATCATAAACTCATAACTTGTCATCTCATAAATTAACTCCAACTTATGTGGGATAGGACCTTTAACCAACAACTAAGACCATGCGAGCTATTATATCAAATCCGATGACTCTTGTATTGAGACAGGCCAATGACTCCTGCATCAAAACTAGGGAGGCTACCTTGCCACGGCATACTCCAAAAGTAACTATTCAACTGCGCTATGTGGATCCACTAGCTAGGCCATGAAGGCAATCTACATGGGTAACATAGTTTGGGTCTTTAGGTTGCTACTAGCATTTTCTTGGGTAACTAACTGTGTTATCGGACCGAATCCCACCTAGAAGCTCTCTCGGTGCTTAGTCAATATCCCAATGAAAATTCATAAATATGATCATAACATAGTAGGAAAAGATAGTAGATGCTTGTCAATCCATCTTTGAAACATATTAGGAATAGCTCATCTACTTGGTGATTCCTAAGAATCCATAACTTCGATGCAAATTGTCCTTATCACCATCTTAAACATGCTTGTGTGAGAATTGGACTTATCACACTATAATAACATCTTTGATCTTAACTTTGATCATCATCACAACTTTAACTCATATAAAAGTTTTATTAAAAATCATCTAACTCATGATCAACTCATCAACTTATATTTAATTCATAATCATAACTTGAAAATATAGCTTTATGCATGGGCATCTATAATTCTATTTTAAATCATACAATTCATATGAAAACATACATATAAAGATCATTGATAACATATAAAAATGAAATCAAACCAGCCCAATGCAATTCATCAAAACTAGGGTTCATAATCAATTGAAAATTTAATAAAAACTTGAGAAATATTTGGGACTTCATGGGCTAAAATAGCCCATGAATTAATCCCCACATACTTTGATAGAATTCACTAAGAATTGAAGAACAAACCTTATAGAAATCTGGAAACCCTAGCTTTAGCTTGAAGAGGAAACCTTGAGAGACTTTGTTCTTGCCTTAGAAAATCTTAGGACAATGAATTGAATAGGAAGGGTATTTGAAGGATTGAATATTTATAAACTTTGAACTTGTCCATAAAAGTCTGTAGGTTCGTTGAACCGAACTTTACAAAAGACATAATTACCATTTATTAGCTCTGGAAATTATGCCTAAAGGATCAATTTCTATGGGTCATCAAAGTGTAGACGAGTTGTCTAAATGACTTGTCCTGCAGGTCTGAGAAAAGTATTAAAAATCAAGTCTCTGAAGTTTGGGAACGGGCAAGGTTTACAGCCCGTCATCTTGTCTACGGTTCGTCCTATTGGCCGGTCCTGCAAGTCCCAAAAACCTGTAAATTACAAGTTTTGTGATGGGTTGTTCTTACGACCTGACATAGTTTCTACGAACCATTATGTCAAGTCATAGACTTGACCTTGAGGGACTTTTGGAACTTTAGCCTCGGAACTCTTCCTACGATACTCTTCCTACGATTTATGTCTACGGATCATCTAAATTAGAATGGGTCATTAACATGAGTTGTAAGACTCCCTTTAAGGTTGGTCATGACTACCAATAATGACTCTCTCTATGACTCATTTCTACAGGTCGTGTAAGCTCCTACGACTCATAGAGATAGTCGTAAACTTGGGTTCAGTTCAAGATTTGAGAATTTTCTCCTTGGTTTGGACTTTTTGACTTATGGTGTCTTACATAATATTTTCAAAACATACTCGATGAAGTAAACTAAATACTATCTAACTAGTCTACGAAGACACTAGAATACTGACTCTAAAATAGGTACCGTGATAGGCCCAGAGCTCAAACTAAAAAATAATAACTGAAAAGTAAAGTCTCAAGATTGCCTATAAATGCAACGAGGTCTTACCAAAGCTGGGTAGAAAACTGGATCTTCAATGATATGCCTATTGAGGATCTCTATCACTTTGTCTGCATCATAAAATGATGAAAGTCAAATGATATCAGTGCATGGAATATACAAGTATGTAAAATGGCAAATGAAATTTACATCATGGTACTCAACTCAAATAAGCATGCAATGTATTAAAATGATGCTTTTAAAGATATGTTATAATGAATGCAACTCAGTCTAAAAAAATATAAAACTTTATATTTTGTGGAGTTTTTCTAACCGGCAACCATCACTCATGATCTATGTGATGATACAAAGAACTATTGTCATTACAGAATCTTTCCAATACTTGGCTAGTGTGAGAGACTCAAACTCATCTCTCGATCTAATAAAAGTCCTCTTTTGGGAAAATGAGGAGTCACTCGAATGGGGTTTGAGTGGTTCTATACTCTTACCCAAATCGATGCTCAATATTACTCCCAAAATATAGTTTATTATGCTCATAAGTCAAGCGAGTGTATTTACTCAATTAACTCAGTTAGTCCTCTTTGGACTTAGCTCAATTTTGAAGGAGATGGTAATGTTTCTAAATTTTAAGTTTAAATTCATTTTCTGAAATAAATTATTTCACAAAATATTATTTTATTAATTGTATTTTTATTTATAGGAAAAAGAATTGGGATGCACTCCCTATCGCCATGAAGTCTTTAAAAAGACTCATGTGAAGAAAAAGACTAATGAGTCGGATCCGGATGAGTGGGTGGAGTAAAGGGCCGAATGAGCCTATGTAAGTTATTTAAGATATATTATCATTAACATCATGATCTCATAACATAGCCAATCAATAAGAGACACTGAACTGAAATCATCTAATTTAAAGCAAGACACTCATAGCAAAGTCACACTTTAATCAAGTGACTAAATCATGGAAACCTTCATGGAAAATTCGTTACATGAAACCCCCTTGAAAACATCATTCATTATCTATCATGAGTCATTTATAAGCCTTGATAATTATTCAGAAATATTCATTGAAATCCCTTAAAAATTCATGATCATAATTCCTTAAAAACATACTTGAAAATAGCATATAGCATGAGTCAATAAAAAATTAACTTGAAATCATGCAATGAGATATGAATTATGCATAATTTAATCAATAATCATAGAATAAATCATAATTAAGAAGGCCCAATGAATTCAAGGAAAATTGGGGCTTAGTAGAAGAATTCAAGAATGAGATTTGAAGAAAACCTTGGGACCCCATGGATGAATTCCCACATACCTTGATAATTGAAAGCCCTAAGTGTAAGATTCTACCAATGGATACTTGATCTTGACCTTGGAACCCTAACTTAATTTGTGGAAGAAGAAATATCTTTGGAGAGAAATTCTTAGAGAGGTGATTTGTGTGCTAGGTGTTTGACAAAGAATAAAAGGTTATAGAGGGTTTTGGGTATTTATAGTTTTGGGGGGAAGGGACTAAAAACATCCAACTATTAATATGAAATATGTCATGACCCAACCTCGTAGGCCGCGACTGGGGTCCGACCTGAACCCCCGTATGCATATCTATCAGTTATGGTCAAGCCAAACTGTAAATAATATAATACCTTGCATCAGAACCCCATTGGATGATAACATTTCCATAAACATGTATCCTCTTTCATTTGTATCACATCATAAAAGGGCATGCAAGTTGACAAGGTTGCCATAATATAATAATATGTACCATACATCATGTAGACCTAGCTGAACCAAACAGAACATAACAACCCACATATACATGTCTGTAGACCTCTAAAAATATTAACAACAACATATGGCGGGACAGGACCCCCGTCGTACCCCTAAATAAACAGAATCAATTATATAAATCACTGGCCAGTGCCAAAAACTAGGCTCCGATAGAATGGAGCCTCTTCCAACTGAGCTAAATGGAATCCTAAGCTAACAGACTCCCAAAACCTGTATCTGTACCTGCGGGCATGAAACTCAGACCCCCAAAAAGGGGGCTCAGTACGACATATGTGCTGAGTATGTAAAACATAACATAATACAACTAGAAGTATATCTGAAATAGAGAAGCAGGGGATAAAATATTAAATCAAAAACCTTTACCTGTACCCTGTGAATCATAAAATCATACATGCTCAAATTATACAATAGCCGGCCCTTTCGGGGATCCGGTAAATCTCATATGTAGGACTATCATAGGCCCGACGCCATCACCACCTTATTACAATACATCATCATATATATAAATACATACCCGGCCGTCTAGTGAGGGACTCAGTGAGTTTTTTATGTCATTGTATTATCATGTCCTCGTATAGTATATTCGGACCTTTAGTGAGGGACGCGATGGATAATATAGTGAATTGTGCACGATAACATACCCCAGCCTGGGACTCGGTGAAAGAAGTGTTACAGTATTCACGAGTAGAGTACTGAGTAACTATATGCAATTTAAATCATTTTCACAGACTTGACCGTATAAGAAGATTAAACTTTCGTCTGAGGACCCAAGTAGTAGTGTAGTCATCTCTAGTGTCCTCTAAATGCCATTAGGGGCTATATCAATTTTAACCTCGGGGACCCTAGACATGTACCAACTTAAGGCCAAATTACTTATGGAATTAGAAATACTTGTTATCATATAGTCTTTAAGACTTGGAGCCTGTACATTTGGTACCTCTTTAACATATAGAAGTTTCCAGAGAAATAGTTCAACTACTATAGGAGTTCAACACTCAGAAGTGAATAGGAGATGCTTAAGAATGGAATTACCCTGGAGCTCATATCATATTTAACTTACATCTAAGACATGCCAAAAGAAGAAAGAGAATAAGCTCTACATACCTCTTACGAGTTACTCTTTATCACGTTCTCCTCGTTGTCCTTTTAACCTATTCAAAATGGAAGCAATACGAATATCAACCATCCTTGACTTTTCAGTATCTTAAGTTGCACACGAGTATTCATAGAACTCATTTCCTTGTTCGTCTTCTCGACTAGTTCTTTAGCTAGTTAAGGAGTTAACAAAAATTGGGCAACACCTCCCCTATAACGTGCCCTATCTGAATTTCCAATTACATTCCTAATTACTACATCCAATCCAAAAAAATGAACTTCATCTCATATACACATAAAATATGGCAACATTACACAATATAAGCTCCAAACAACTTGCTTAAAATTACGATACCAAAATAGGGTCTTTAATCTTTATTTCATAAAACCTTAAACTATATGAAATGGGGGGTCGTATGGCTGCAACCAGAAGATACCACACCTCTTTTAGAATACTTTTAATCCCTTTAACACACCACCACACCTTCAACCGCACACCACAAGCATAACACCTTGCTTCGACTATAATTTAACTATAGCGACTCCAATTTAGTTTATTTTGAATCGTCAAGAATATTTATGGAATTTTCATATTTCCAGCCACTTAACAACATGTAATACACTTCATAACAACACCATAAACTCCAAGTTGAAAGGAAAGACCTTACCTTACTCAAAATTGGTCAAAACTCGCCAAAATCTGCCTCAGAAACCTCTTGAGGTGCTCAAATGGAGTGGACTGTTTGGGTCAATTCTTCGCTGCCCAAAATTTTGATTTTAGGCTATTAAATATAGTTATGAAACCATGGGATACCTTAAATAATTAATTCACAGAATAAAATTTGGAAGCTCACCTCAAGGTAGCCAAACCCATAGCCCCTCTCCTTGGATCTCTAAGTTTTTCTTTCAACTTTCTCCTATTTTTTCCAAGTGTAAAGCTGAAGGAATGATTCTGTAGGCATGATAAGGTACATATATACATCTCCACGTGATCAAGGAACACCGTAGATAATTAATTCGCAGAGACAAATTAGAGAACTTACCTTGAACTCTTCCAAGTCGTGGATGCCTCTTTCTTTTCCTCTTGTGTTTTCTCTCTTTTTTTTGGCTAAGTTTTGAATAGAAACTAAGGTTATTAGTCACATAACACACACACACATATATATATATGTATATATACATATATATATATATATATATATATATACTGCCCTAGGAGGTGACATGTGTCATCCCCTTAGGGTGACACGTGTCTAGCCCTTATTGGGCAACACATCTATGTAGCCAATTAGGGGCTGCCACGTGGCAGTGGTTCCAACCCCCCCTCCCCCAAGTAGGTGGGTCACTTACTAAACCCCAAGCAGGTGGGTCACCTGCTGCCATGTGTCACTTTTCTATGATGCGATGTGGCACCTCTTCTTGCTGCCACATATCATTCTCTTCTCTTCCTCGTGGGTTTGTAATCTCGTCTCATTTTCAGAACCTATATAATCCTTACTGCATAAGCTTGTATGTACTTAAGTAACTTAAGTATGTAAGAATCCTAAGTTAGTAGCTTACGTAGTTAAATCGAGTCCTATGACTTATTACTTGACCTCCAACTCCTTCCGACTTCTCATGACCTTATTCCAACCTTCCCTCTCACGGGGTGTTGCATTCTTCTTTCCTTAGAGTTGTTTAATAGCATAGTAGATTATCCGACTCACTTGATAACTTTCAAGAAGCTTAAGAGACATTCTGAGCTCAAGAGTGTGGGGTGTAAAAAATAGTAGGAAAAGACCAATACACCCCTAATTAAATAACTGAACCAACCCCTAGACGGAGGAGCCACTATGGACCGTGAACCCCATTATGGCCCGTGGTGATGAAGGCTAGAGTTGGATTGGTAGGATGAATTCCACGAAGTTAACCACGGGTCGTGGTGCCTATCACAGGTCATAGTCCCTCTCATGGTCCTCACTCATGATCTAAATTTCACTAAGCTAGAGCACGATTCCTTTTCACAGTTTGTATTCCTCTTCATGGCCTGTGAAGGATAGTCGTTAATAGGTGACTTTCTAACAGAGTTTCATTAAAATAGCCATAACGTTTTACTCCAAACTCCAAATAAGGCAAACTCAGTGGCATTGGAAAGAGGAATTAGAGTCCTTTAATTTAATAGGTAAAATTCATCACCCAAGCCTAGGGCATAGATGTGACATAGAGAATGAGAAATCCGAAAGTACCTCAAACAAGCCTCTAAGCATTATTTTAGCCTTTCATAGGTAATGACAATAGATAAACAAGCAGAATACATAATAGTAAATCTCTAACTTATATATGTCCAACAATACCTCTAACTTTTAGATTTAACGGGGTTAAGAAAAGTCCCTAGCTCACCCTCAATCATAATAGAAACAAATGTCATAGTAAGTATCTAAAATCTCAACATATCATAAGCTAGAAAGATAAAATAGTATTGTTCCCGGAACATAGGAACTCACCAAAAGTAGTTTTCAAATAAAATCTCAACTAGCCACGTGGAGGAGGATGAGGAGGAGCACCAGTCCCTATATGGTGATATCATCTAGGCAAAAGAGTATGCGTTAGTACTTTGAATGTACTAAGTATGTAAGCATGGATGAACATTGAGGAAACATTAAAACATTTATGTAATATGAAATATAATGCAATGCATGCATAATCAATCATATAGATATCCTTTAAAAAATTTATTTTGTGGGAAAATATACATAACCGGCATTTAAGACTATGTAAGCTATTACATGAAATCAACTTCATTTATTTCTTTAACTTTAACTTTAAGGGCTTTCATGGATCCATTAGCCTAAGCCTACAAGGGCTCCTATGTTGGCACATAGTTAATGAGACAAAGGGTTGCTACTAGGATTCCCTTACCGAATCCCACCTCAATGACCCATTCGGTGCTAAGTCAATCCCAAGAAATAGTTTAATACTTCAAAATAGTCATAACATATAGCTTGAAAATTCAATATATTATATTCGGTAGAATAACTCATTAAAGTATTTGGGGAGTCAAATGTGCAAGAATTATCCTTATAACATAAAAAATCCATCATTCATAGCATTTCATCTGTCAAGACCCAATTCCTTAAATCATGATGACACCTATTATAACCCACCAGTAGGTAAGCCAACCCGTCAACCCAGAACTTCAAGTAATGAGTTTGAGGCAGAAACTAAACAAGAGTGATGAATTATAAATATAGACAGAAAGAATAAGCAGAAGTACACCAAAACATGATATAAACAACTAAAGAACCCCCCAAAACCTGGAAGTCACAAGTATAAAGATGCTACAAAATAAAAGACGAGTACAAGTCCCGAAAATAGACCAAAAATATATATAACAACTGACTAGTCTAAAAAGTCAAAAGATGGGCTATCCATACTGAAGGAGATAGGAATGATCGAAAAATGTCAAATGCTCACCCTAGTCTCCAAAGCTGACTACAACAGGCTTAATTTATCCACGGCAATAGCTGGTGCTTGGTCCTGCATCATGAAAGTAGATGCAAAGTGTAGTATGAATACCAAGACAACAAGTACCCAGTAGGCATCATAGGTCGACTGAGCAGAAAAGGTAAAAACAATATAAAAAAAGGAATAGCCTAAATAGGAGTCAACATAAACATCAAAAGGGGGAAAGAGTACTACCTATGAGAACCACAACTAACTATACCCAACTGGTCCCCCATAAGCCCAGCCAAGACACTCATGCGCAAGTTAAATAAAAACTCGGATGAACCTCCATAAGCCCACCGAGTACACAGAATAGCTACAACTATCAAGGCTAGGAACCAAGAATCTGCGATGTTAGGAGCCAAAGTACTATATTATTTACAAACCCATAATCTCCGAGAGTCAATCAATTTAGTTGTGACTTAGGGGTCAAGGACAGGAGTAAAACCCAGATGCTCACCTTACCCGAATGTTCAAATTGGCCAAGGCCAAGACTGGGTACTCGAATGTTTGACATAATACAAAAGTGAGGTCGAGACTAAGACTGGGTACCTAGATGCTCTCTGTAATACATCAGTATGATCGAGGCTGAGACTAGGTACCCAAATGCTCGTCATATTAGTACCCGGATACTCCTTGATAATTCAGAATAGAGGTTGGGACTTGGCACCCGCATCCTCACAGATAATTTATCCCATGATGACAAATATTCTAATTCCCAAATAGAATACAACAGTACCAAAAATCTTTTCCCAAATGAGTCAACTGATATGTCGCCGAAGCTGGAACCGGAGTCAAAGTCAACGATCACAAAATCTAGTATTGCCAATGCATCATGAAAGCTATGATTATACGATTTATGGATGAGAATATTTTTAAGAGCAAGGGTAACGCCTAACTAAGGCCAAACTACCAGTCACTAGCCTGCTACACCATTCTACAAGGAACTAAGTCCACCGGAGCAATGGCAGGACATCTAAAGCAAGTTTACATCCTATACTAAGGCCAACCTTACCTACAGTATCAACAACATTCTCATTCAACTCCACTTATAATACTAATAATTAATGACAAGATACACATGCTTTTAAATATCCGAAAAACCCGATAATAATTCTAAAGCATGATTTCTAACACCTAAAATATACAATCAAACTACCCAACCTAAATTCCAAATATTTCAATATGCTTTCACAAATTCCAGCTCAATCTAAAGAAAGATAAAACCGTAGCCTACCTGTAGGCTAAACATGCGGGCTTCAAATCACTGTACCAGAGTTTTTCCCATTCGAAATACCTTATCATGCTTCCACACTTTCAAAAATAAAACCATGACATCGATACAGTCGTTTAGACACTAATTTCATAATGTTTGGAGATGGATCAATTTTGGGGTCTAAATCGGGAATTGTGGGATCCGCATATGGTATTTCGGATTTGACCCCCAAAATAGGTTCTACACATCACCCCGATTTCACAAATCAGATTTATAACATAATTCGGGGTGGAAAACTATGTGAGACGAGCACGCAACCAAAACTCATAAATTCTGACTAAAGGACCAAAAATAGCAGCATCAAAATTAGCAAATTCTAAAAAAATGAGACTCTTTCAACCCAAACGAATTACACTATGACGATCCTTGTGAAAACACCCACAATCTAGCCTCAAGAATCACTCAAAATGAAGTTATATTGACCAAGATACACTCTTCCAAAATTCCACAAAATTTCATTCCAAAAATGACTAAATCAGTAACTAAAAATGCATTTTTACCTCAAACGAAGCTTCCCCTCGCGTTTCTGAGATCACCACAGATTTCTCATGA
Source organism: Solanum dulcamara (assembly GCF_947179165.1). Lineage (NCBI taxonomy): Eukaryota > Viridiplantae > Streptophyta > Magnoliopsida > Solanales > Solanaceae > Solanum > Solanum dulcamara. The sequence continues at coordinate 26,806,478 of NC_077245.1, forward strand.
AATTCTCTTTAATTTAGACCCTTGAATCACAAAAATCGGATTTATATAGGTCAAGAAATAATTACTCAAAATTCTTTAAAAACTCAATCCGAAAATAGACACAGCTGGAAATAAAATCATAAATTTTACCTGAATTGAATGCTCCAAATTAGTTTTCAATCTTTCCAATATGTTCTCCACGAAAAATATCATAAGTTTGCCTTTTGAATCACCCAATTTGGAGCCCTAATGCTCAAGTTATGGGGTTTTAAAGTTGGAGAAAAACCCAAATTAAAAAAGGGGCTGTTGTTGCTGCATTTTTTTTTTCAGATTTTGGATTTTCCAAAATCTTCGATAGGGTGCTCGGAATTCATTTAGAATCTGATAAAAATAAACCAGATATACTACCCCACTAAATTTGATGTTCCGCACTCAATGGGGCATTCAAAATTCTCATGCGAGATCATTTTAATAAAAAATGGGTCCCACACCCATGATTCACTTTCAGTCACATTCCACAACGGGCCTCGATATTAGTACGGAAGCCTAGAAAAGCAAACGAAGGGACGTTCTAGACCACAATCGACATTCCAGAACTAACCGCGCTGTCGAAATTTTCATTCGAGCATGTTTTCCAAGAGTATTGACTAAAGTCAACCATATGCTAACTTTAAAAGTCAAAAACGCCAAATGACCCCAAAACTCGAAAAGTCTCAACTAAATCAACTTAGGCCTTCAAAATGCCAAAATGGACTTGGAACCTCTAAAAATTCAACCAACACTTCTTTTAAACCAAAAACCATCTCCCGAATCCAACGGAGTCGTCGGAATTTCATTCCGAGAATCATAACTCCAAAAGTTGACCAAAGTCAAACCTTGGCTTAAAGTTCCTTAAATTCTCAGCTCAAGGTCTCAAATCTTCGTTAGAACTCTAAAACTGATTCTGTAAGGTCTCCTAAGCCAATTTCAACATTTCGGAGCTATTGGAATCGACGAAATTCCATTTTGAGACCCATAGCTCTGATTGACCCCAAATACCACTTTTTAATACTTTAAACTTATGAAACTAAAAATTTCCAAGGACTTAACTTTTCATAGGATTTTCTAAAAATCAACATCCGATAACAATCAGAAACGACTCAGGGCATCTAAAAGGAGGGGTAAAATGGTTATTTTACAAGAAATTCCAAAAATGACCTTCAGGGTCATTACAACATCCACTACTAAAAGAACTTTCATCCATGAAAGTAAGGATAAGAGTATACCCGAGTTGGGTGCCCAACTCTCTTTGAAAATCACTCCAAAAACTTGAAGTAAATTGAGATCTCCTATCTAATATAATGGATATTGGAACCCCATGTAGACGGACCACCTCCTAATATAGATTTGAGCTATACGATCTGCAGTAAAAGTGGATCATACTAGCAAGAAATGCGCTGACTTGCTCAATCGATCAACGATGACCCAAATACCATCATTACCTCTATATGTTCGACGCAATCCCATCACGAAGTCCATGGTAATCCATTCCCATTTCCACTCGCGAATGGGTAATCTCTGAAAGACTCCATTAGGCTGCTCATGCTCGGCCTTAACCTGTTGTCAACTTAAATAATGGGATACATACTCAACTATATCTCTCTTCATACCATACCACCAGTAATACTGTCTCAAATCTCGATACATCTTCGCGGTGCCCGGATGGATAGAATATCTGGAATTGTGGGCCTCGTGAAGGATTAACTGAATAAAGTCTCTAACTCTAGGAATACAAAGGCGACAGTCGAACCGTAGTATGCCATCCAAAGCTATAAAAGCCTTTCCACCCTTGCCTCGCAATACTAACTCTCAAAGCACTACCAATGCTCTATCCTCAAATTGTCGGCCATGAATCTGGTCTATTAGAGATGATCGAGCTCCCACAAAAGCCAAAATTGGTCTAGAATCTGAGATTTCCAACCTGACCATCTAATTAACAAAATACTGGATGTCCAAGGCTAGGGGTCTCTCTGGAGTAGACAAGTAAGCTAAACTACCCATACTCCCCATCTTTCGACTCAAGGCATCCGCTACTACATTCGCCTTGCCTGGATGGTAGAGGATAGAGATATCCTAATCGGTCAGTAGCTCAATCCAATGCTGTTGTCTAGAATTATGATCCTTCAGACTCATAATGTACTATAAGCTACAGTGATTTATATATATCTCGCAATGGACTCTGTATAAATAGTGCCTCCACATCTTGAGCGGGAAAACTACTGCCGCTATCTCCAGGTCATGGGTGAGGTAGTTGCACTCGTGCACTCTCAACTGTGTGGAAGCATAAGCAATAACTCGGCCACTCTGCATCGGTACACACTCAAGACCTACACCAGAAGCGTCACAATATACCAAAAACATCTCTCCCTCAACTGGTAGAGTCAGACAAGAGCAGTGGTAAGCAACTCCTTAAGCTTCTGAAAGATCGACTCACACTCCTCGAATCATATAAAGGGAACATCTTAGCGGGTCAAATAGGTCAATAGGGCTGCAATGATAGAAAAGCCCTCAATGAATCATCTATAATACCCAGCCAACCGAATGAAACTCTGAATCTCCATAATAGATGTGGGCCTAGCCCAACCACGAATAGCCTCAATCTTTGCCAGATCTACTCTTATACCCTCTTTGTACACCACGTGTCCTAGAAATGCCATAGACTCTAACTAAAACTCGCACTTTGAGAATTTAGCATAAAGCTGCCAATCTCTCAAAGTCTGGAGCTCAACCCTCAAGTGCTGCACATACTTCTCCCTACTCTTCAGTATACCAGTATGTCATCGATGAATATAATCACAAAAAAGTTAAGATAAGGCCTGAATACTCGAGTTATAAGATTCATAAAAGCTGCGGGGGAATTAGTAAGCCCAAAATACATCACAAGGAACTCATAGTGGCCATAGCGAGTCTGGAAAGCAATCTTAGGAATGTTGGCATCCCTAATCCACAACTGGTGGTAGCCAGACCTCAAGTTAATCTTAGAAAACATGGTCGCACCCTGAAGCTAGTTGAATAGATCATCGATACGAGGTATGGGATAACAGTTTTTCACCATCACCTTGTTCAACTACCTTTAATCAACATACATCCACAAAGTCCCATCCTTCTTCTTAACAAACAAAATAGGTGCACCCCACGGCGACACACTCGAGAGAATAAATCCTTACCTAGAAGATCCTCAAGATGCACGCTGAGCTCTTTGAGCTCTACAAGGGCCATACAATATGGTGGTATAGAAATAGGCTTAGTTCCTGGCTCCAAATCTATGGCAAAATCAATATCTCTCTCTGGGGTAGACTAGGTAGGTCAGTGGGGAAGACATCAGTATACTCTCTAACCACAGGGACTGAATTAATAGTAGGGGCCTCACTGGACACATCACGGACATATGCTAAGTACACCAAGCACCTGGATGCAACTAGCTGTCGGTCCCATATAAAGGATATGATCCTAGTCGGTGAGAGACTATAAACAACCTGCCACAAGACTAGGGGAATACTAGGCATAGCTAATGTAACGGTCTTGGCATAATAGTCCAAAATTGTATGATGAGGGGATAACCAATCTATGCCTAGAATAATATTGAAGTCCAGCATATCAAGTAAAATAAGATCTGCCCGAGTCTCATGCCCCTGAATAGTCACCACACAGGATCTACAAACCTGATCCACTACTAAAGAATCCCCTACTGGGGTTAAAACATGTAACGGGACCTCAAGTGACTCATAAGGAATACCCAGATGTGGAGCAAAATATATAGACACATAGGAATATGTGGAACCTGAATCAAATAAAGCTGAAGTAGTCTGCTGACAAAAATGATAGTACCTATGATAACATCATCTGATGCCTCAGCCTCTGCCTTCACCAGAGTAGAACAGAAGTGGCCCTATTGGCCTTCTCCATAAATATTCGCCCTACCACCTGGCCTGCCTCCCCGAGAACCTCTTTGAACACCTTGCTGACCATCACTGCATCCATGACCCCGATCTATACCTTGTGGTAGAGGTAGTGATACTACCAACAGTCTAGCCCAGCTGAGACACTCCCTATCCCAATGCTCCAATGAGCCACAACTAAGCATCCTGAAGTTGAGAGACTTGTGATAACTCATCTGCGGTAGGAAAGAAACCTGATTCTCTCAAGCTTTACCTTGCGGTGGAACCCCCCGAATGGGGCTAACTACCCTCAACTGCTGGAAGGGCGGCCTAAATCGGCCGGCTGGACTAACCCTGCTGGAACCACTGGTGGGGCCTGTCATAACTATCATGGCCTCTAGAATAGGACCCACTATAGCTACCCTCATGCATGGGTCTCTTATCACTACCCGCTTGGGTCTGACGATGAATAATCTCAATCATGTGGGCATGATCCACCATATCCAGAAAAGAGCAGCCCGCAGAAACAAGAAGCTCGGTCCCCAACCTCAGGTAAGGTCTCAATCCGTGCATAAAACATCGTATCTGCTCCTCCTTAGTAGGTGGAATTATAGTTGCATGTCGAGAAAGCTGATAAAATCTAGCCTCGTACTCTGAAATCATCATGTGGCCCTGCTCTAACCGAGTAAACTTATCCTGAAGTTGGTCCTAAACACTTCTAAGGATGTATCGAGCTAAGTAAGCCTCTAAGAACTGGGCCTATGTCAATGGTGATGACCCAGCTGGTCTGGACTGCAAATAAGAACGCCACCACTGTCTGGTTGCCCTTCTGAACTGGTGAAAAGTGAAGTCGGTGCCTTTGGACTCCACAAGACCCAAGGAATAGAGCTGCTCTTGACAGGTAGTTTAAAACTCCATGGCATCTTTGCTAATGGCTCCAGAAAATATCGGGGGTGACAGCCTCTGAAATACCCCTAATATCTTCTAATCCTGTAATGATATCATACCCTCCGGAATAGCTGGCGGGGGTACAATAACTAGTGGAGGCAGCTGAACCTTAGGTGCTGGCAAGATGGATGGATCCTGAGGTACTAGTATACCCGCTTTTAGGGTCGGGGCCTGTGGTACAACCCTAATAGCCGTGAGGAGCTGCATAATCACTACTTGTAGTGCTGGGATCATAACTGGTGTAGTTGGGGGCTGTGCTGGTGGTGGTGGTCACTCTGGCTGAGTAGGAATAGAAGCATGCTGATGCTCCTCTACCAGCTCTGGCTCTATCTCTGGGTCGGGAGCTGGTGCTGTTCTCCTACCTGTCCCACGAGGATCACCTCTAGGCATGCCAGGAATTGGTGTGTTATCACGGCTGGTGGTACCGCGCGTATGAACCATCCCAGCGAAAGAGTGGAACAAATGAGATTTCATAAAATCAATAAGACACAACACTGTATGAAATGATACAACATAGAGAATGTTCCTAATGACATCCTCTAGCCTCCCGAAGATAAGTTACGGACATATCCGTACCCATCTGCGAGACTCTACTAACGTTAGTTCTGTACAAGTGAGACCAATAAACATTGGGCTCTGATACCAACTTGTCATGACCTAATTCCTTAGGTCGTGATGGCACCTACTATAACCCACCAGTAGGTAAGCTAACCCGTTAACTCGGAACTTTAAGTAATGGGTTTGAGGGCAGAAACTAAACAAGAGTAAAATATTATAAATATAGGCAGAAAGAATAAGCGGAAGTAAAACAAAATATGATATAAAAAACTAAAGAACCCTCCCAAAACCTGGAAGTCACAAGTACAAAGCTTCTACAAATAAAAGATGAGTATAAGTCTTAAAAGTGGACCAAAAATATATATAATAACTGACTAGTCTCAAAAGGCAAAAGATGGGCTATCCATACTGAAGGAGATATGAATGATCCAAAAATGGCAAGTGCTCACCCTAGTCTCCGAAGCTGACTACAACAGGCTCGATCTATCCACGGCGGTAGTTGGTGCTTGATACGACATCACGAAAATAGATGTAGAGTGTATTATAAGTACCAAGACAATAGGTACCCAGTAGGCATCATAGGCTGACTGAGCAAAAAAGGTAAAAACAATATAAAAAAAAGGAATAACCTAAATAGGAGTCAACATAAGCATCAAAAGGGGGAAAGAGTATTATCTATGAGAACTACATCTAACTATACCCAACCGGTTCCCCATAAGCCCAGCCAGGACACTCATGCGCAAGTTAAATAAAAACTCAGATCAACCCCATAAGCCCATCGAATACACAGAATAGCTACAACTATCAAGGCTAGGAACCAAGAATCTGCGATGTTAGGAGCCAAAGTACTATATTAATTCCAAACCCAGAATCTCTAAGAGTCAATAGATCTAGTGGTGACTTAGGGGTCGAGGCTAGGACTGGGACCCAGATTCTTACCACACCGTATGTTCATAGTGGCCAAAGCCAGGACTGGATATCCGGATGCTTGCCATAATATATAAGTGTAGTCGAAGCTGGGACTAAGTACCCATATGCTCTCCGTAATACTTCAGTATAATCGAGGCCGAGACTAAGTACTCGGATGCTTATCTTATCAGCAAGCTAGTAGAGGCCGGAGTTGAGTAACTGGATGCTTCCTAATAATTTAGAATGGAGGCCGGGACTTGGTACCCAGATGCTCACAGATAATTTATCACATGATGCCAAACATTCTACTTCCCAACTAGAATACAACATTACCAAAAATCTTTTCCCAAATGAGTCAACTGATATGCCGCCAAAACTGATAGTCACGATTATACCGATTTATGGATGAGGATATTTTTAAGAGCAAGGGTAACGCCTAACTAAGGACAAACTACCAGGAAGTAGCCCGCTATACCATTGTACAAGGATCTAAGTCCACCAGAGCGATGCTAGGACATTTAAAGCAAGTTTACATCCTATACTAAGGCCAACATAACCTACGGTATCAACAACATTCTCATTCAACTCTACTTATAATACTAACAAATAACGACAAGATACACATGCTTCTAAATATCCAAAAAATCTGATAACAAGCCTAAAACATGATTTGTAACACCTAAAATATATAATCAAATTACCCAACCCAAATTCCAACTATTTCAACATGTTTTCACACATTCCAGCTCAATCTAAATAAAGGTAAAACTGTAGCCTACCTGTAGGCTAAACATGCGGGCTCTAAATCACTATACCAGAGCTTTTCCCTTCCGAACTACCTCGAAATGTTGCCATGCTTTCACAAACAGAACCACGACATCAATATGGTCGTTTAGACACTAATTTCATAATTTTTGGATACGGATCAATTTTGGGATCTAAAATGGGAATTGTGGGGTCCGCATATAGAATTCTAGATTTGACCCCCTAAAATAGGTTCCAAACGTCACCCCGAGCTCACAAATTAGATTTATAACATAATTCAGAGTGGAAAACTATGCAAGACGAGCATGCAACCAAAACTTATAAATTCCGACTAAAGGACCAAAAATGATAGCAACAAAATCAGCAAATTTTAAAAAAATAATACTCTTTCAACCCAAACAAATTGCACTATGACTATCCTTGAGAAAATCTTCATAATCTAGCCTCAAGAATCACTCAAAATGAAGTTATATTTACCAAGATACACTCTTCTAAAATTCTACAAAATTTCATTCCAAAAATGACTAAATCAGTAACTAAAAACGCATTTTACCTCAAACGAAGCTTTCTCTTGCGTTTCTGAGATCACCTCGAGATTCCTCATGAAATTCTCTTAAATTTAGATCCTTAAATCACCAAAATCGGATTTATATATGTCTAGAAATAATTACTCAAAGTTCTTCAAAAAGTCAATCTGAAAATGGACACAACTGCAAATAAAATCACGATTTTTACTTGAATTGAATGCTCCAAATTAGTTTTCAATCTCTCCAATGCGTTCTCCACAAAATATTTCACTCCCTTTGACTAATGAAGACGGAAAGCTCATTCCAATGAGTGAGATCTATTTGAATCACCCAATTTGGAGCCCTAATGCTCAAGTTATGGAGTTTTAAAGTTGAACCAAAACCCAAAAAAAACAAAAGGGGCTGCTGCTGCATTTGTTTTTTCTTCAGATTTTGGATTTTCAAATATCTCCGATGGGGTGCTCGAAATTCATTCGGAATCCGATAAAAATAAACTATATATACTACCCCACTAAATTCTACGTTCCGGACTCAATGGCGTATTCAAAATTCCCATGCGAGATCATTTTAATAAAAATTGGGTCCCACACCCATGAGTCACTTTAAGCCACATTCCTCAACGGGCCTCGATATTAGTCCGGAAGCCTCATAAAGTGAACGAAGGGTCGTTCTAGACCAAAATCGATATTCCAAAACTAACCGCGCTGTCAAAATTTTTATTCGAGTGCATTTTCCAAGAATGTTGACCAAAGTCAATAATAGGCTAACTTTCAAAGTCAAAAGCGCCAAATGACCCCAAACTCATATCAATTGCCTCGATAGTCATTCTAATAGTACTATTAGTCTAATTTGGTTATTATAGAGCTGAAGGAACCATCAGAATTTAAATTGGAGATCTCGTTGCCTCAAAACTCAAAAAGTCGCAACTAAACCAACTTATAAGCCTTCAAAATACCAAAACAGACTCGGGACCTCTAAAAATTGAACCAACACTTCTTCTAGACCAAAAACTATCTCCCGAATCCAACGGAGTCATCGGAATTCCATTCTGACCATCGGAACTCCAAAAGTTTACCAAAGTTAAACCTTGGCTTAAAGTTCCTCAAATTCTCAACTCAAGGCGTCAAATCTTCGTTACAACTTCAAAACTAATTCCGTAAAGTCTTCTAAGCCGATTTTAACATTTCGGAGCTGTTGGAATCGATGGAATTCCATTCCAAGACCCGTAGCTCTGATTGACCCCAAATACCACTTTTTAATACTTAAAGCTTATGACACTCAAAATTTCCAAGGACTTAACTTTTCATAGCATTTTCTAAAAATAAACACCCGGTAATAATCAGAAATGACTCAGGACATCTAAAGAGAGGGATAAAATGGTCATTTTAAGAAATTCTAAAAATGACCTTCAGGGTCATTTTTTTTAAGGGAACAGACCCTACACGAGGCTCCCACCTCTCATGCACAGTCAGGAGTTGAGCAGCACCCCCAAGCCTTAACATAAATAAACAAAATAAAAATACAAGGAGGGGTACATAAACCTTACCTCCGATCCTATGTTGGTTCATAAGTCGGCTAACCTATTAAGGTCAGCTAACTCATCCCCAATACAAAAGAGAATCTAACTATAACTAGAAAGAAGTAAACCTATGAGAGGACTCCTCCCGGTACAAATCGACTAGGAAAGCATAAATGAGGGAGACTCTTCCCTTCCATGAGAAAAAAGAGAGTAACCTACACTATTCCTATTCAACTATGCTACTTATCAGACATAGCTAAATTGAAGAAGAAAAAAGTATATGAAACTTCTATCTCGCATGGGATGGGAAAATTCTTTTTATCTTTGCCCTTTTTAGTCTTGTCATACCAAGTAAGTCCAAGGAAATATGCAACAACATCAATATAAGGATGATTAGTTAAGGAGGATGAAAGGATAGGAAGTAAATAGAGCTATAGCAGCCAGTAGCCTTGGGGTTGTTGTTGAGGATCATGAAAGATAGAGTAGTTGTGTAGTGCAACTTGTATGTGATGCCTCCCTGACTTGAACAGCTGATTGGATGTGCACCATTGTGTGCTTTGCATTTTGCACAGTTCCAGTACTGTCGAAGCTGATTAGGGATGTACCTGCAGGCAGCTTCTTGATACAAGTAGCCAAGCAAGGTTGCTGCATTCCTGTAACCAGCTCCTTATTGCCTCTCCCAACAAGCAAATCTGGAAGCTGATGTATGAAGTAGTAATGACTTGTAGTTGCTCATTGAGTGCTGCAAATTATTTGTACAGATGTTGGATGCTGATGGCTGCTGGTGCTCTGAGAACCCAAGCATTCTCACCTTTGAAGTTGTAGCTGGGGTGCACAAAAGCTGTTGCAGGTGTTAAGACCAGGAACCTAGTATGTCAGGGTCATTACATCATCATTCTTTTATTTTATAAGACTTTTTTTATCATAGACATTGCTTTCATAAACATTTACTTGGAGTCAAAACTTTTAAGTCAAACTTCATTGAAAATATAGTAAAACTAGGTGGGTTCAAATTACTTCAACTTGCAAATGTGTACATAAATAAGCATGCATAAATACTTTGAAATTCATTAATTAAAAATCATATTTTAAACAATCCATCATGAATTTCAAGATCTTTAAAGAGATAAATAGAGAAATTACTTGCAAACCATCAATTCATACATATGAAATCATGTTGCATCAAAATAGAACAATAATCAATAGTTTAACCATGATTCATGCTATTAAGTAAAAATAAGAATTACCCATAAAAAATATTATTTAAAATGAAGAGATTTAATTGAAAGAGTTTTTGAACTACATGGGTGAAAACAAACCATGAATAAACACCCACATAACTTAGAGTAAAACTTAAAGAAAATAAATAGAATTTATCATATAATCAAAATAGTTTAGGCATGAGAGTGGAAGGAATACTATCATTGAAGCCTTACATACCTGGAATCTGAAGCGTTACTTAGAATCAAAGAACTAATTAACACTCTTGAAACTAGTATTTTCTACTCGCTGGAGTATTTTGTGTACTATCCGGAGTATATGAATCATTAGAATAGTATTTCTACACTACTAAGAACTAAAACTATATTTTGAGAATGAGTAAAGAAGTGTATAGAGAAAAGAGTTTCTTGAGAAAGCTTGATGAAATAAGGTGGGTATTTATAGGTGTGAAGGAGGGACCTAATAATAATTAAAATAATTATAAAAAAAATATAAAACTTTAATGAAAGATTGTAATTCCATGGGTGCTGTCAAATAGAGGACTATTGATGTCATGGGTGATGTCAAATGGATCTAGATTTTTCCATGGTTGGTGAGATGAACCTTTTTTTAACAGAATACCCTTTTTCCGGAGTTGCGTTTGAATAAGATAACTTCTTCATTAGGATTTTGTGTCTTCATATGAATTGTTTCTCTAGAAGTCTACTTTCATGTCATTCAAGAATTTCTTGAGAAAGCTTGATGAAATAAGGTGGTATTTATAGGTGTGAAGGAGGGACCTAATAATAATTAAAATAATTATAAAAAATATATAAAACTTTAATGAAAGATTGTGATTCCATGGGTGCTGTCAAATAGAGGACTATTGATGTCATGGGTGATGTCAAATGGATCTAGATTTTTCCATGGTTGGTGAGATGAACCTTTTTTTAACAGAATACCCTTTTTCCGGAGTTGCGTTTGAATAAGATAACTTCTTCATTAGGATTTTGTGTCTTCATATGAATTATTTCTCTAGAAGTCTACTTTCATGTTATTCAAGAATCAACCAATTTGAAGCATCCTACAGTGAGATATGAATTTTCTTCTATAAATACTTCATTTCATCACAGGACTATGTCATGCAACAATTAATTTATGTGACCAAATTAACCTATGAAACTTAAAATATGGTATTCATTAGGTAATGATTTTTAGGTTATTCAAAAATTTGAATCACCCAATTTGAACAAACCTATTAAAAGTTATGCCAAAAATACAGAAGCTATATTATTTTTATCGAGAATTGGAATATCATATACAACGTTTTTAGAGGGTATTGCATAAAGGGATACCTAATTCTTCATTTTTAGGATATATTATCATTTGAAGTTGACTCATGTAAAATCATATAATTAAACTCAGTCGATAAGGAAACTTTCAGTTCAACTTTATACTAGAGAATTCTTGTGACCTTAAAACATATCCAAATCTAATCTCATACTAAGGAATTTACCTTAACACCTATTAACAATTTAGAATCACCTATACGACCCAATAGTTATATGAAGAGTGGTTTAGGTTTTAGCTTAGACACTTTTTTGGGTGATACAATAGGCTACTTGTACCTCCTACCATAGAGCACCTCAAATAAAGCCATCTAAATACTAAAATTGTAAACATTGTTGTAACAACATTTGATAAGAGGCAAATGATCATCCCAATTACTATAAAAATTGATAATGAAAGCTCTCAACATATCCTCCGAGGTTTGAATAGTCCATTTGTCCTAGCCAATTATTTGTGGATAAAAATTTGTACTAAGCTTAACTAGTTTATCTAGCTTTCTAAAATAATCTCCAAAAGTAAGATGTGAAGTGAATACCACTGTCCAAAATGATGGATAAGGGGACTTCATGCAATTTCACCATCTCTTGAATGTAAATTATAGTATAACTATTGTCTGAGTAAGAAGTTTTAACAGGAAGGAAATATGTTGACTTTGTCAATCGGTCTATAATCACTCACATAGAATCATGTTGTCGATATGCGAGGAAAACCTGTGATGAATTCCATATTCAAATATTCCAATATTCAAGTAGGAATTCTAAATAATATGAGACCATAACGCCTGGTTTCTAATGCTCAACCTTAACTTGTTGGCAATTAGGACATGTAACCAAAAATTCTGTAATGTCCTTCTTCATCCTATTATATTTATAAACTTCCGGTAAGTCATGATACATCTTAGTACCTCTCTCATGAATAGAATACCGAGAATTGTATGCTTTTGCTATAATTTGTTACTTCAAGAAATCAACATTTGGAACACACAATTGAACCTGATAATGAAACACACCATCTCCTTTTTGGAAGAAAGCCTCAACCATCTTTTTAAGAAATGCTTTCTTCAATTCAACTAAATTTGGATCCTCATTTTGATTTGACATAATATCCATCACAAGAGAAGATTTCAAACTATTCTGAACAATAACTGTAGCATCTTCTGAATCTAATAAACTAACTCCCAAATAGGAAAGTCTATGAACATCATGAACAAACTTCTTTTTATCATCCTCAATGTGACCAACACTAATCATAGACAACTTGCTAAGAGTATCCACCACAATATGTTCTTTACGCAGATAATACAATATACTCATATCATAATCTTTTAATAACTCAAGTTATCTCCTCTAGTGAAAATTTAAAACCTTTTAATTAAACACATACTAAAGACTCTTATGATGGGTGAACACATCCACATGAACACCATATAGATAGTGCCTCAAGATCTTCAAGGCAAACACCATTCATGCTAATTCGAGATCATGAGTCGGGTATTTCCTTTCATGAACTTTAATCTACCTAGAACCATAATCTATGAGCTAGTGATGTTATATGAACACAACCAAGAACAATTCTGGAAGAATCTCAATAAACCAAAAAACCATATAAACCTTCTTTTAGAGTCAAAACTGGGGTTGTAGTAAGTAGAGTCTTTAACTCTTAAAAAATCTTCTCACAAGCACCGGACAACTGAAATTTTGCATTATTCTCTATCAACCTATTCAAAGGAGAAGCAATTGAGGAAAAACCATCCATAAATCATCCATGCTAACTAGCTAAACCCAAAAAACTCTTAATATCTAAGGGAAAAAGAGATCTAGGACAATTCTTAACTGCTTTATTTTTTTAAGGATCAACCTTTATGCCTTCTCAATAGATAATATGGCCAAGGAACACTACAAACCTTAACAAAAATTCACACTTATTGCACTTACCAAACAAGTGATGGTCCTTAAGAATCTACAAGACAATCCTCAAATGACATGCATGTTCATCCTCACATCGAGCATAAATCAAGATGTCATCTATGAAGATAATGACTAATATATCTCAAATTCTCTTTGAACACCCTATTCATCAAATTCATAAAAGCTACAAGAGCATTTGTTAGACCAAAATACAAAACCACAAATACATAGTGATCATACCAAGTTCTAAAGGCTATCTTCAAAATCTAATAATTTGTGACTCTGAGATGGTGATAGCCTATTCTGAGGTCTATCTTAGCGATAAAGCTTGTACTATGAAGCTGATCGAACAAGTTATAAATCCTAAATATGGAATACTTATTCTTTATTCTGAACTTGTTAAACAAATGATAATCAATGCACATATCATAGAACCATATTTTTTTACGCACAAAGAGAATTGGGGCACCCTATGGTGGGATGTTGAGTTTGATGAAACATTTATTTAGTAGGTTCTTCAACTAATATTTCAACTTCTTTAGCATAGATGGATATTCTGTAAGGAGGAATAGAGTTAAGCAGCATATCTCCAAGAAAGTCTATCCCAAAGTTAATTTTCCTTTTTGAAGGGACTCCGGGAAGATCTTTGGGTAACACTTCTGGAAATTCATGCACGACTAGAATAGACTGAAGAGTTGGGATTCTAGCATTAAAATCTCTAACTCAGACTAAATGATAGACACAATTCTTGGAAATCATCTTTCTGGCCTTAAGGTGAGAAATAAAAAGACCTATAGGAACTGAGGTACTACCTTTTTTATTTAATGACCGACACATTAGGAAATAAAAATTTAATAACACTGGTTTTGCAGTCGACTAAGGCATAAATGAGTGTAACCAATCCATTCCAAGAATGATATAAAAATCAAGAATTTATAGCTTTACAAGATTAATTGAGGTGATTTTCTGAAAAATTTATATCGCGAAATTTATGTATACTTGTTTAGCTAAACTTGTGTCACCAATAGGAGTAGAGATTGGGAAAAGTTTTAACAAGATTTTTGGACTAAATCGAAATTCATAGCAATACATAGAGTCACAAAGGAAATATTTTCTCCTGGATGTAACAATGCATAAACATTAAGATGGTAAAATCATAATATACCAGCGACCACATCAACGGAATCCTTCTGATTTTGTAGAGTATGAAGGGCATAAAACTTGCCTTGGTGTTGTCCACCACCAGATCTAGATGAAGTACCCTACTAAGATGGGTGACCTAATAAAGCGGTTGAATTACTAGGCTAAGTCTACTGGTGAATATCCCTTCCCTAGCCTTAGGTTCCATAACCTACCTCAGAACCACGTGGAACCTAATGTGTTTCCTTCGTAGGCTAGATAGGTCGAGAAGGAAGATGAACCTCATTGAACATATAATCACCTCAAAGTAGGATGTTGTCACCACTATACTGAGGGCGAGGCTTCGTACCACTCTATCTATAAGAATTAAGGCATGCCGTCTCTATGGCTCTGACATAGCTAACAACCTGGAGAAAGATAGAACCAATTGCTATCAAATGCTCTAACGCCAAATAGAGCGGCAAGGAAAACCCTCTAAAAAACTCTAATACTCTGATAATGGAGACTGCAGCTCTGCACAAAATCTAAATCATTGGTGGTAACCCTTACTACACCTCCACTATGTTTTATATGGTACAGAAGTATAGTATGAGTACCAAACAAATGGTACCTAATAAAAATAGACCGATTGAGCTAAACAGATAAAACAACTATAAACAATATATAAAAATGGTAAGTACAACACAAGTAACTACATAGTAGATAACATAAGATAAGATAAGAAATAAGAGTGAATAACGTGATACCAGTAGAAAGAAAATAGAATCAAGGAACGTACCTAAAAGTGTAAGCCATCAACCTATTTATAACAAGAAAGCACTATAAAAGTCAACTAATTAAGAGTAGAAATGACGACAGTCACTGCTAACCACATAACCATCTGAGGACTAATCCAACTCGGCTTAACAGGGAGTACCAACAAGAAGTCCAAACTAAGACACCCTATTAACCAACTGCAAATGCACCATAAGATAAATACAATTATAATAAAAAAAATAACCGACCGAACGTCAATACCCCAGAAGGTACAAGCAACATACAAAATATAAGAAACAAACATAATCCCTGTCCCCCATAAAACTGGAAGTACCAAACATCAAACAATCATACTAGTGATAGTCGATGCATATGAATGGAAGTTTGTAGTAAAAATAAGTAGTATCATTGGTGGCTCTCATAAATTATCAATAACAAAGTGTATAGACCCATCCCAACCCTCTACTTATATGGTAATACCTATATATCTCTGTCATTCGATACACAGTGGTATCACATTCAAAAGGGCCTATAAGGGACGTGCGAAGTTTGTATACACCACCTAGGCTAAAACTAGGTTTTAGATATATAACATCATCATTGTGATACCAGAGATGAGTAGCCAAGCCGATGCTAAAAACAAAATGCCATAATAGATAGTCAAATAAAAGACGAGTTCATCCCAGATTCCTCTGATGGTGCTAATCGAAAAGGAGCACATCCTTGATGCCTTATTATCTCATAAAGTTGTACATTAAGTGAACCAGGTGGTACAACTCCCATTAAAATCCACTCAAGGAATCCCAAGACATACGCTGATACTGATAATGAACCCTGCGGCTTTGCATAAAATCTAAATTACTGGTGATAACACTTACTACACCCTTACAATGATTTGTAGGTTGTAGAAGTATAGTATGAGTACTAAAAAAATGATACCTAATAGGAATAGGCCGATTGAGCTACACCGATAAAGCAACTGTGAGCAATATATACACATGGAAAGTACAGCACAAGTAACTACATAGGAGATAACACAAGATAATATAGGAAATAAGAGTGAATAATGTGATACTAGTAGAAAGGAAATAGAATAAAGGAACGTACCTGAAAGTGTAAGCCATCATCTTATTTATAACCAGAAAGCATTAAAGATGTCAACTAATCAATATTAGAAATGCCGACATTCACTGCTAAACAAATAATCATCCGAGGACTAGTCCGGAAGGTTAGAGTAGCCAAAGCCATTGGAATTTTGATTTTATACATTGGAAAAATCCGTTTTGTTATTAATATACTAGGAAGGGGGAAAGAATAACTGAAAGAAAGGCAATCAATTAGTTATTCGTCAAAGTTTCATTTATTCAATGACCAGAATTAAACGGGGATATATAGCTCGGAGACGTAGAACAAAAATTCGTTTATTTGCATCAAGCTTTCGAGGGGCTCATTCAAGGCTTACTAGAACTATTACTCAACAGAAAATAAGAGCTTTAGTTTCGGCTCATCGGGATAGGGATAGAAAAAAGAGAGATCATCAATAACTAATCCCATGAATTATCTAGTAATGGGTCTTCCATTCATACGCATCGCCTCCCCCCATAAAACCGGAAGTGCCAAACATCAAAAAATCATACTAGTGATAGGCGATGCGTATGAATGGAAGTTTGTAGTAAAAATAAGTAGTATCATCAGTGGCTCTCATAAATCATCAATAACCAAGTGTATAGACTCATCCTGACCCTCAACCTACAAGGTAGCACCTATATAGTTCCCTCATCCGATACACAGTGGTACTCATGGTCAAAGGGTCCTATAGGGGATGTGTGAATTTTGTATACACTGCCTGGGCTGAAACCAGGTCTTAGATATATAACATCATCATCATACTACTAGAGAATGAGTAGCCAAGTTGATGCTAAAAAGGGAAATACCACACTAGATAGTCAAGTAAAAGATGGGTACAACCCAGATTCCTCTGATGGTGCTAGTAGAAAAGGACCACATCCTTGATGCCTTATAAGTCTCATAATGTTGTATATTAAGTGATCCAGGTGGTACAACTCCCATTAAAACCAATTTAAATATAGTACGAGTTTGAGAATGTGTCTTCTCAAAAATACTAGTGAAAACCAACGAATGAACTGGGATTATACCATAAAGTATGTGAAAATGCTAAACTAATGCAAAGCATGCCATCACAAGTATCAAAATAAGGTACACACAATCTAAAATATAATGAAAATCCTACCATATTACCAAGGGAGAGGAAACTAACTTGGGATCAAACTACTCCTCGAACATGGCCTCTAGCCCAATAATATAACAACAGTCAATGCGACATCACAAGCCTATCGTTAAATATAAGGCAAAAGAATCAAGAAGTGGCTTAGAATCACATTGAAGGAGAAATATCTCACAAAAGGATGCCTTACATAAAATATACAACTCTCTCTTACAACTGAGCACCGCTAAGACAAACATACAGCTACGATGAGGCACTGAGGTCTAAAGCACTAGCACAATGAACATCATCCGAAACTAGCCCTATCAAAAGTCATACCTAGCTACAAGGGCAAAAGATCATGTCTAACTTATTTAAGGCTCAGTCCTAGACTAAGGCCATCAATATTAGTCCTAAATAAGGATAATCTAACTAATCCATTCTACAAACAATTCCACAAATCTAAACTAAGTATTTCAAGTGACTACGCTAACCTAAGGTTCAACCAGAGTCAAGAAAATAGGATAGAAGAAAGCAACCTAAAACTAAGCTATTACCAACCTATATCACATGTAATCCATACTTAAACATTATCTAATAAAGTTCAGTCAAAGGGGAGACCGTAGCCTACCTTCACGCCAATCTCGTACTCTCTGAAATCTGTCGCACAAGATCTATTAGCTTCCAAAACACCTCTAATTACCACTATGCTAAAAAATTAAACACCTCATCATTACGAATGTTTAGAAACCAAAATCACTTAAAATAAAGACAGAATAATTTTAGAGTCTAAAATAGAAATGTGGCACACGAACTGATAATCATAAAATTGACTTTGTTAAAAGGTCCTAATTAGATTCCTGAACTTGAGTCCCAAAATTAAACAAAATTCAAGTCTCAGAATGGCCCGAAATCACACTGTTCATTTAAATCACCATTAAAGCTAAGGAAAGAGAGCTTTACAAACCTTCGAGCACAAAAACTACCTCACTATGATCTTTTCTGAAGCTCCCTAAACATTCCAATACATAGGAACAATCTATATAAAAACCTAACATTTGAAATAACCTCAAACAGAGCTCACAAGCTCAAGTAATCGCAATAACACTAAATATGGCCAGGCTGATTCTCGACTGGTCTTTAAGTTTAAAGACGAATTCAACTGACTATCATAATTGCAGAGGGAGAGGTCCATGAATGCAGAGGGTCAGGCCACACAAATACAGAAGCCAACTCCTCAGACCTTTGCTAATACAAAAGCCAAATCCACTAGCTACCTCGATTGCTACCTAATGGCACACATGCGTAGACCAGTTTGGCGCTGCACCAGCTGATGTATATCAGCTAGTTTTTCCCATCATAGGAATCTCTAAAGGGATGCCCTAGATTAGTTTGGAACTCCATACGCATAAAAGAACTATGCTTCCCCACTAAATTCGATGTTCCAGACTCAATGGTCAAGTTTAAATTTTCATCTGAGGTCATCTTAATTAAAAGCATATCCTATATTCAATCATCATTTTAAGCCAAATTTCACAAAAATCTAACAATGAGACCAGAAGCCATGTGACAAGTATGAAATGTCATTCTAGACCAAACTCAATATTTCAAAGGTAGCCACAATGGTGGAATTTTTATCCAAGCGTGTTTTCCAAGAATGTAGACCAAGGTTAAACATAAATTAAAACTTAAACGCTAAAATGCTTAATAGCACAATTTCACACTGAAAGCGTCGGTAATTGAGCAGACCATGCCACTAGCCTAAAATAACTCTTTTAAAGCTAATGAATCCATCAAAATTTTATTCTGAGACTTGTTTCCTTGAGTTTTGACCGAAGTCAATCATTTAAACTCCAAGAGCTTCAAAACACAAAAACTGATATAAAATCCAAATGAACGACCAGGAAATCGAACTGTTAATTCCAGCAAGCCATAAATGACTTAGGGTCACTAAAGAAAATCTCTAAACACTTAAAAGATTGAAAACAGTGAAAATGACCTGGAGGGTCATTACAATATGGGGTGGGCTTTGAAAGCTTTTTCTTTTATAAATAAAAACTAGTCTTTTTCTATGTTTTTGTTAATTGGTTTATGGCATTTTAACACGTCAAAATTACTTTTTCCTTAAAGGTGGGATTGACTGAAAAATGAGGTAATATTGTTAATTTTAAATTGTTCATGGGTCATAAAGTTTAAGTGTCTCTTTAAAATTAAATATTAGTTTGGGGTAAAATTTATGTATTTTCTAAATATTTAACAAAAACTTCTCAACGAAGTTATAAAATAAACAAAAAAAGTAAATAAAAGGGTTTAAAGAAAAGGATGGGAAGGAAAATGAAAAAATATCCAACAGAGTAAAAAAAAAAAAGCAAACTTGACGAAAATTCAATAAATAAGGTAGTATAAAAGAGAAAGATAAAGTTGTATGAGAGAAAATGAAGTAAAATGCAAGTAAGAAAAAATTAGTGAAGCTCTAAATATTTTGCGTGACATGGCAATCAAACTCATGACCAGTTTAAAAGCAATGCCGTTTTAAAATTTTAGCTCGCAACCAAAGTACCCACACCAAATTTTATTTTATGGGCTCTATTAATTCATTATATCCCAATTATAAAAAAATTCTATGTAAGGATACATAGTTCTTGGCCTAGTCAATTATTACGCCCCTACTAACATATCATAATAATATTAGCCTAATTAGGTGTAATTATAAAGATTATTCTATCAATAAATAATTTTCCAAAAAAATAAGACAATCATTTAGATTTTAAATCCAAAAATTACTTTAGTAATCAAATTCACCAAATTAGGTATGAGAATAAATATTAATTTAGGAATAAATAACTTTCTAACTTTTTAAGACAATCATGTATTTTATATAATCAACAACATATTTATTTATTTTCTATATATAGTATGCTTCACCAGTATATAAATTAATGTAGAACTTACTTAGGCATTATCATTTTATTTCTGAACAAAAAGGATTACACACACTTTACATTTACTTTGAAAATGACAAAGGCTTTATGGACTAGTTTGCTTCTGTATTTCGTAGTTATTTTCAATTTTAACAATATGGGAAAATGTGTGGAATTGGAAAAACAACATAGTGTGATTGGAAGATATGCAGAAGTTCCTCAAGGCTGCAACACTGCGGCAGATTGTACCAACTTTTGTAAATCTATTGGCTATGAAAGTTGTGGGTGTATTTCTAAGCATTGTTGTTGCATTATTCCACCACCTAGTTCTTAAGAAGAGATGGTCTAGAAGTTCTATTTTTTAGCATTTTCTTTGGATGATTTTTAATAAGACAAAATATGATGATTTATACATTTTATAATTGTTTACTTATTTTAAAATTCTACTTATTTTTTATGTATCTGGATTGAATTCAATGAAAGATTCTCTGTTACTTTTATCTAGTTGAGATACAAGAACATTAATCAAAGACCCTTGTTGAGGCCAAACACCAGTGCAAGTATATGTTGTTGTATAAGTACATAAGTGATAAGATTATTGAGTATCATTATATAGAAATTTACTATCAACCATTAAATAAACTAATTTCAAGACTTGGAGACTTTGGGAAGTGATGGGATCTATCTCAACCCCGACCGATAGTTAAGAAAACTAATTACAATGGAAAAATAAAAAATAATATGCACATAAATAATATTTAAAACCAATATAATTGATAACAGAATCCTTCTACATAAAAACTCATAAAAAGTGTACAAAATCTATACAACTTTTTCCAAAATTCCATGTCACCGGCATAAGCCTCAAAGAGTATCAAAATAAGATAGTAACTACTAAAATGTCTAAGACATGGATAAAATAAAGTGTAGTAGAGATTTCTTTTATAAGGGTAATACTCTAACTTTTAATTTGTTATTTCTCAATTGATTTGTTTATTTTATCTTTAAATCTCCTACAAATAATAGAATTTGAGAATTTTTCTAATAATTTTATAAATTATAATTTGATAATTTGAGGGTCGATTCCAACTCTATTTTGACATTGTTACTAAAAAATAGATGAAAGCAGAGCATAATACTCTATCATGCCCCGAGACTAGGGCCTAGACATGATATGATGAATGAGACACCCGGAGGTACTTCACCCAAGCCTCTTAGTATTCATTTAGTTTTCATAGATAATGACGTTCAATAATAAGAAGATGAAAAAGGGGATAATGGGACTAAGGGAAATAACATAGTACCAAAGTCACAAGCATCATCGAAAGCATCATCTATTTATCTAATAATTACTCTACTGCTTCAGACTTGGCCGGGGCTAAGACATTGTCACGACCCAAGCTTAGGGCCTATAGGTGACCTGGTGAATGAGCTACCCAAAGGTACCTCACGCAAGCCTCTTAGCATTCATTAAGTTTTTCATTGGTAATGATAAACAAAAGTAGCAGAAATATGAGGGGTAACGGGACTAAGGGAATTCACATAGAATAAGAATCAAGCCACCTTAACCATCAAACATTTTGTCCAACAATACCTTCTACATTTAAAACTTGGTGGGGGCTAAGACATGTCCTTAGCTCACCCTCGAGGTATAAGTAAAAAATACCAAAAATAATTCAAGAGTATATACAAACATAAGAAAGAAAAATAGGAGTGTTGTCCCCGAAACATGGGAAATAACCAACTAGTAGTAGCCTTCAATGATCGAACTTAGACATATAGAGGAGAGTGAGGAGCAATGCCGGTTCCTACATGGTGATATCATATAGGCAAAAGTATGCGTTAGTACTTTGAATGTACTAAGTATATGAGTATGCTATACAATGAAAAATGTAAAAACATTTATATGCAATATGCATAGGTGAATGCATGCATGAGAAATCATCATATGAAACCTTGAAACTTTTATTTTGTGGGAAGATGACCATAACCGACATTTAAAAACATATGATCTATTATATGGAATCCAACATGACCACCTACGTTGGCATGGGGAGACAACTTGCCAAGTAGAACTCCATAAACTTTAATCATTTCTTTAACTTTAACATTAATGGCTAATTGTGGATCTACTAGCCTAAATAGCCTACAAGGGCCCCTATGTTGGCGCATAGTTATTGCAACATGAGACTTTACTTAAGAACACCTTAGGTCGAGTTCTCATCTACATGCTACATTTGGTGCTAGGTGAATCCTACAGAAATAATATTTAAATATCATAATAACATAAGCATTGTATAACTTTAGACATCAAATCATCATCAGTGGAATAGTTCATTAAAACATTTCATTTGATTTAAAATATGTGAGAATTGTCCTTTCACATTGAATTCATTCGTTGAATAAAAATACCATTCATCATCATTCAATCATTTCATAAGACTTTCTTAAACATAGGCATTTGCTTCATAAATATTTAGTTGGGGACAAACCTTTAATTTCAACTTTATTTCAACATAAGAAGACTAGGTGGGTTCATTTCATATAACTTCCAAATACATTTAAACAATACTTGCATGCATGAGAGTGATGTAAATACAACAAATTAAACATCTTAAAACAACCCACCATAAATACTTTAAAACAACCTTTCAAGCCTCCACATAAGAACCTTAACAAATCATTCATTTTATAAAATTGAGAGTCAATACAAAATTTCATCATTTAAAATTGAAATACTAAGTTTAGAAAACATTTGGGCTCTATGGGTGAAATAACCCATGGATGAAAATCCACATACCTTGGGGAAACATATCCCTAATGAAGACTGGGGAGGAAGGGAGACTTGGGAAGGCCTTGAGATGAAACTCTACTCTTGCCTTGGAGTCCTTGGGAGAGTTTGAGAAGAGAGTATTTGTAAGACTTGAGCCTACGTGTGTATAATGAGTTCTTGGAAGGGTTTAGGGGCTTTAGATGGGTGGATTCTACCCTCAAAATGAAACCACTTTGAATTTAAACACAAGAAAATACCAGACTATCCCTTTTGAAATTTGGCCTGAACTGACTTCACTAGGACCTTCATGGTCCATGGTGGGTTCTCGTGGTAATGGACTTGGAAAAATATTTGGAAAGGTCCTGCTAGGTAATCTTTGAAGTTTCACCAAAAGCCCCTTCACAATCTGTGAAGGGCACTACGGGACGTGAAAGGTGGTCGTGGTGTAGGTTTTGCAGGAGGCATACATAGTGACCACCTTGGAGATACACCACAGTCCAAGGAGGGTTCTGCGATCCATGGAGGTCGTCCGTGGACCTTGCCTTGGGATATTTCTTGAGGGTCTTGGGGAGGGGTCACGACTGAGGGCTACATGGTCCGTGATTCTCACCATGGCACTTGCTCCTCCATCATGTTTCATCCCATAAAAGTATGAGTCTCTGAATCTCTACCATAGTTTGTGATGTTTACCACTGCCCATGATGGTTTTCGTGGTCAGCTCCTGGTGGCAATTTTTTGCACTTTTTGAGAATTCATCCTGTGTTCCTTGGATTAGGACATATCACATTTCTGGGGTCTTATAATATCTCCCTCTTAGGAACATTCATCTTTGAATGAGAATTACTAATATAGAAAAGGACATAGCACGAGGACTAACAGCCCAACATAAATACAATGACACTTGAAATGCATCAAACATAAGATCTTTAAACTTTATCATAAAACATAACTTTAAAATCCAAGTTCTTGAATATGCAAGCATATGAAGACTAGGAAAACTGAAACATAAGAGGCTTAAGTACTTGAGCATGAATGAATTAGTACTTTAGGCTTGAGTAGAATGAAAGAGATGAGGGTCACATTTCATCATATCCGATTCCTCTTCCCATTTAACAATTTCAATTTGTTTATTCCTCCAAAACACTTTAACGGATGTAACTTCTTTGTTCCTCAATCTTTTGACTTGCCAGTCCAAGATTTTGACCGAAACCTCTTCATAAGTCAAGCTATCTTCAACATTCACAATCTCCAAAGGAACAATAAAAGTAGGATCCCCCATATATTTTCTTAACATAGACACATGGAATACCGGATGCACCATTGCCATTTCAGGAGGCAATTCCAAATCATAAGCAACTTTCCCAACTCACCTCAAGATTCTATAAGGCCCTACATATCTAGGGCTTAATTTCCCTTTCTTACCAAACCGAACCACACCCTTCATGGGTGATACCTTCAAGTACACACATACATCCATATTAAAGCATCTCCAATCTTTCTCCAATGACCTTCACATTCTCTAAAGCATCTAGCACCAAGTCAGGGCCCAATAATGTCATCTTACCTGCTTAAAAGCAACCAATTGGATACCTACATCATCTTTCATACAAAGCCTCAAATGGGGCCTTCTCGATACTTGACTGGTAACTATTATTATAGGAAAACTCAATAAGTTGGAGATAATCATCTCAACTCCCTTTGAACTCCAATACACAAACCCTTAACATATCCTCTAGTGTTTGAATTATTGTTTCGGCTTGCCCATCAGTTTGAGGGTGGAATGTGCTGCTTAACTTTACCTTAGTACCAAGGCCCCATTGAAATGATTTCCAAATATGAGAAGTGAATTGGGTACCACAATCCAAAATAATTGACAACGGCACACCATGCAACCTTACCAACTCCTGAATATATAAATTAGCATAATATTTGGCCCTATAAGAGGTTTTGACCGGTAAGAAGTTAGCCAACTTAGTCATTCTATCAACAATTACCCATATCGAATCATGACATTTTTGGGTATGAGGCAAGCCCACTATGAAATGCATATTCACATCTTCCCACTTCAAAGTAAGTATTTCAATATCTTGAATTTTGCTAGGTCACTCGGACTTCGATGTTCGACCTTCACTTATTGGCAATTCAGACATTCAGATATGAACCTCGTTATGTCCTTTTTCATGCCACCCCACCAATACAACCCTTTCAAGTCTCGATATAATTTCGTCGAACTGGAATGAATAGAGTATGAAAAATTATGAGCCTTCTTCAAAATTAAACTCCTTAGGCCATCAACTTCAAAAACACATAACCGAACTTGGTAGTATAGTACCCATCTCTTCCTTATGAAAAGATCTCTACCTTCTTTTCCTTCACCAACCTCCTTAACTAAACAATTGTTGGGTCAAGGCCTTTTTTTGATTTGACATCCCCCATCAAATAGGATTCGGACCCCTTATGAACAACCATACCACCACCATCGGTACCACTCAAGTTCACCCTAATCTAGCCAACCGATGAATATCTTTCATCGATTCCATCTTCCCTTCATCAACATGGGTCACACTATCTATAAACACTCTACTAATTGCATCGGCAACTACATTGTCCTTACCTGGATGATAATACACACTCATGTTATAGTCCTTGAGGAGTTCTAAATACCTCATTTGCCTCAAATTGAGGTCCTTTTGGGTGAACACATATTAGAGACTTTTATGATCGATGTACACATTCATATACACCCCATAAAGGTAATGCCGCCAAATCATTAAAACAAAAACAATAGCCACCAAATCAAGATCATGTGTAGGGTAGTTATGTTCATGCACCTTCAATTTCCTAGAATCATAGGATATAACCTTGTCATTTTGTATCAAGACACAACCCAAACCAATCTTTGAAGTATCACAATAAATGACAAACCTTTTTAATCCATCCGGTAGTGTCAAAATAAGAGCATAGGTAATTAAGTCGCCATTCCCCTTAGTCATAGGTACTCATTCTATTTTGATTTGAATGGGTGATCTTTTAAATCTTGGAAGCTTTTTTCACACTCATCCGTCCATATGAATTTTTATTTCTTTTGGTTGAATTTCATCATGGGATTTGAGATAGTAGAGAACCCTTCAACGAACCTCCTATAGTAATTGGCTAGAACCAAGAAGCTCCTAATGTACGAAGTATGCAACGGTCTAGGCCAATTCTTGACCGCCTCCATTTTATTAGGATCAACCTTGATCCCATCTGGACTCAACCTTGATCCCATTACTAGCTATTATGTGACTAAGAAAAGCCACCCCTTTTAACAAAAATTCACACTTACTAAATTTTGCAAAAAATTGCCTACCCCTCAAGGTTTAAAGCACAACCCTCAACTGATTCTTATGTTCTTCCTCACCTTGAGAGTAAATAAAATATCATCAATAAAGGCCACAAAAAAAGTATCAAGGTAGGTTTGAAAACCCTATTTACTAGGTCCATAAATACCGCATGTGTATTCATAAACCCAAAACTCATCACTACAAACTCGGAGTGACCATACCTTGTTCAGAATGCCATCTTGGGAATTTCACACCCCTCAGCCTTAGTTGATAATAGCCGAACCAAAGGTCGATCTTCAAAAAGTGACATTCCCCCTGAAATTGATCTAACAACTCATCTATTCTAGGGATTGGATAATTATTCTTAATGGTTATTTTGTTCAATTGATGGTAATCTATGCATATTTGAAGTAACCCATCCTTCATTCTTACAAATGGCATGGGCGCACCCCATGGTGAAATACATAGCCTTATGAACCGTCTTTCTAACAAGTCCTTTAATTATTTCTTCAAATCTTTTAATATTGTCAGGGTCATTCGATAAGGAGAAATAGAGATAGGTTGAGTATTAAGGAGGAGATAAATACCAAAATCAATTTCCCTTTCAAGAAGGATACCGGAAAGGTCATCGGGAAAGACATCGGGAAACTCATTTTCTATAAGACCAACTCAAGAGGAGGACTTTCATAATCGACACCTCTAACCCTCCCAATATGGAAATTGCAAGTCTTAGAAATCAACTTTCGGTCCTTAAGATAAGAGATGAACTTACCCCTCACAACCGAACCATGACCCTCCCATTCAAGAATAGACTCATTTGGGAATTGAAACTTGACTCGATGAGTTCTACAATCTATGAAAGCGTAAGATGCATGTAACCAATCCATCCCAAGTATAACATCAAAATATACCATGTCAAGCTTAATAAGATCACAATGGACAAATTTATGTAAGATAGACACACGACAACCCTTATAAACCTTTCTACCAACAACCGACACACCCAATGGGGTAGACACCAAATAAGGCTCTACTAACATTTTGAGCAATACATCAAACCTATTACCTAAGAATGGAGTGACAAATGACAAGTTTGCACCAGTATCTAACAATGTATACACATAAAAAGTAAAGACCTTTAACATAAAGGTAACAAAATTTGGTGTTTCCTCAACTTCTTGCCTCCCATGTAAGGCTTAGAAGTGGTTGGTGCATTGGCCACCTTCTTGAGCTTGTTGACCATGAGCAATTTGGCCTTGAGCCTAACACCAACACCACTTCTATAATCCCGAGCATGATGACCTAGTTTTCCACACTTAAAGCATACATTGAAGCATGCCAAGTACTCCCTTTTGTGGTTCATCTCATACTTCTTGCAAGCGGGGAAGGCTTGGGAACCAATATTTTTTCTTGGAACCATAGGATTAGTACCCTTGTCCTTCTTGAACTTGGGAGATGATGTATTAATGGAACCTTGTCCCACAAACCATTTCCCACCTTGGCCCTTGCCATGGTTACCATAACTTGACCTTTGAGGGTTGAACCATCCACCATCCACTCTAGCCTTCTTGAACCCTCTTGACCACTTTCTTAACTTCTGTTCTTTAATTTTCTCCACATATGTCATTACTCGGGAGATGTCCATATCTTTGACAAATATGGCTGTCTTGCACTCCTTGGACACTAAGTTTAAGACATCAAAAATAAACTTGCTCATCCTTTCTCGGGGGTCGGAGACTATAAAGAGAGCATACTTGGATAAATTAGTGAATTTGAGGGCATACTCCCTCACACTCATAGGCTATTGATGAAGGTTGATAAACTCTTGGATTTTGGCCTCCCTTAGCTCCAATGTAAAGAAGCGGTCTAGGAAGGATCCTTTGAACTCTTCCCATCCTATAGGCCCCATTTCTTCTTCCCTCTTAACAACCCATTGTTCATACCAAACTTGTTCCATATGTTTGATTTGATAAGACACTATCTCGGCCTTCTCATTTTGAGGCACATCCATGATAGCGACAATCCAATACACCTCATCAATAAACTCCATAGTGTCCTCATCTATTTTAGAAGCATCAAATTTGGGTAGATTCATTCTTTTGAAATCCCAAATCATAGAAGATAATTTTTGCACTTGAGAAGTAGGAACACCTTGGTTCCCTTGGTTGGCTACGGCCTGAACCAACAATGTTATAATATTCAAACATTCTGCATGGGTTACACCTTCCTCATAATGTGGGGCATCAAGAACTGAGGAGCTTGGTCCTCATCATCAACTCTTGATATTTGAGGTGCTCTTTCTCGAGGCATTATTTAGAGAACAGAGAATGGGCCGTTAGTTAGAGGAAGGATCAGGACACTCTAAGGCACGACATGAATTTAAAAAAAAGTGAAAACTTCCTAAACATCCCATAGTCTCCTATTCATAATTATGGTGCACTTCACAACCATGAGCAAGGCCCTATTTGACGTAGTCACCTTAAAGATCAAATATTTTGTCTAACAATACCTTCTACCTTTAAGACTTGGCGGGGGCTAAGACATGTCCCTAGCTCACCCTCGAGGTATAAGTAAAAAATACAAAAAATAACTCAAGTGTCTATACAAACATAAGCTAGAAATATAAGAATGTTGTCCCCAAAATATGGAAATTCACCAACTAGTAGTAGCCTTCAACGATCGAACTAGACTGCCCTCTCTCAGCTGGATCTTGGTCTAGCCTACTACGTGGATTCCATGAGAAATATTCATATGAAATCTTGAAACTTTTATTTTGTGGGAGGATGACCATAACCGATATTTAAGAATATATGAGCTATTACATGGAATCTAACATGACCCACTATGTTGGCACGGGAAGACTACTTGTCAGGTAGAACTCCATACACTTTAATAATTTCTTTAACTTTAACTTTAATGGCTAATCGTGGATCTACTAGCCTAAATAGCCTACAAGGGCTCCTATGTTGGCGCATAGTTAATGCAACATGGGACTTTACTTAAGGACCCCTTAGGTCGAGTTTCCATCTATATGCTACATTCGGTGCTAGGTGAATCCCATGGATATAGCTTTTAAATATCATAATAACATAAGTATTCTATAACTTTAGACATTAAATCATCATCGGTAGAATAGTTCATTAAAACATTTCATTTAATTTAAAATATTGAGAATTGTCCGTTCATATTGAATCCATTCGTTGGCTAAAAATACCATTCATCATCATTCAATCATTTTATAAGACTTCCTTAAACATAGGCATTTGCTTCATAAACTTTCAGTTTGGGTCAAAGCTTTAATTTCAACTTCATTTCAACATAAGAAGACTAGGTGGGTTCATTTCATATAACTTCCAAATACATTTAAACAATACTTGCATGCATGAGAGTGATGGAAATGCATCAAATTAAACATCTTAAAACAACCCACCATAAACACTTTAAAACAACCTTTCAAGCCTCCACATAAGAACCTTAACAAATCCTTCATTTCATAAAATTAAGAGTCAATATATTTCAATATAGGTAAATGAACTTCAAATATACCATAATCTATGCATTAGGAATCATCATGTAAAAACCCATAAAATTTCATCATTTCAAATTAAAATACTAAGTTGAGAAAATATTTTGGCTCCATGGTGAAATAAACCATGGATGAAAACCCACATATCTTAGGGAAACAAATCCCTAATGAAGACTTAGGAGAAAGGGAGACTTGGAAAGGCCTTCAGATGAAACCCTAATCTTGCCTTGGAGTCCTTAGGAGAGTTTGAGAAGAGAGTATTTGTAATCCTTGAGCCTAAGTGTGTAGAATGAGGTCTTAGAAATATTTAGGGGTTTAGATGGGTGGATTCTACCCTCAAAAAGACACCACATTGAATTAAAAGGTAGAAAAAACCAGTCTGCCCCTTTTAAAATCTGGTCGGAACTGGATTCAAAGAGCCCTTCCCTGTTCGTGGTTCTCACCATGGTGCATGGTGGGGTCCCCTGGTAAGGGACTATTAAAAATACGTGGAAAGGGCCTGCAAGGTAGTCTCTGAAAATCACAACATAGCCCCTTCATAGTTCGTGGAGGGCAATACGGGTCGTGAAAGGTGGTCGTGGTGCAGGTCCTGTAGGAGGCCTATAGAGTGACCACCACGGGGATACACCACGGTCCGTGGAGAGTTCCAGGATCTGTGGAGGTCATCCATGGACCTTGCCTATGGAAATTTCCTGAGGGTTTTGGGGAGGGGTCACCACGGAGGGCTTCACGGTCCGTGGTTCTCACCATGGCCCATGGTCCTCTATCAT